>NC_056748.1:1105211642-1105319142 GCF_019279795.1 Protopterus annectens | reverse complement strand
GTGCTGTCCTTCAGAAGAGATGTTAAAGTCAGGTGACATATGCCTTAGGTTGTTGTACCTCTGGCGGATGTAAATGATCCTATGGTACTTACTGCAAAGAGTAGGTGATACTTTGTTGACATCCAAATACATCAATCATATATCTAAAAATTATATAGTTAACTCAAATGTAAAAAGTCACTTAAAACAAGTGTTCACGTTATTTTTGCAGTAAACAACAGTCAAATGCATTTGTTACATCATCTTTCAGTATCAGAAAAAAAGCCCAAGAACGTCTAATTATACATTTTACAATATGTCTAAATACCAAACTTTAAAAAAAGGAGGAGAGTTTTATTCAACATCTGTAGAGCAAATAAATTAAGATCATCAAATCTCTTTCTTGTTAATACTGTTTTGTTATAGTATACTGCAAACCTCTACTGCCTTTAAAATATGTTATAGGCAATAGGAATTGCTCTGGTGCCCAGTCTAAAAAAAACATAACATTATGAAGACCACTTTGTATATTTCTGGAAAATAAAACATGTTAAAGCGATTAAAACAATCAACAGAAACAAACATGTAACTAAAGTATAATTAAAGGATAATGTGGTTTTAACAATTTCATTTAGATCCTGTGGCTCTATACAGATGAGATGTTATGATTCTTGCCCTGCCTCATATCAGCAGACAGCTAACGTGCTTTGTAGGCTCTAACTACTTCATAATGACATCTAGGCTTTTCATTCACTTCAGTTCTTGCTCAGTTTTATTCTGAGTGCCACCTAATAGTACATGTCAAGGAGCCTGTACTACTGACATGACATCAGACTTTGTTTGAGTATAATATTTCTCCTGCCTGTAAGCTAAAAGCAACATATTCTTAAAGAGTATCATGGTTTTGCCTCTTTACAGTATCTAAGATTACTTTTGTGACTATGCAATAGTTTCTGTACACATTTCCTTTATGCTTTTACTCTGTGAATACTTCCCAATTTTTAGCTTCTCACAAACCAATAACTTGGAATAATTTACCCTGCTTTCTATCTGACCATCACACCTCTCTCACCACTCACTTGGCAAATTAGTTCCCCCAGGGTGAGACTTGTATGACCGATTTATTATCCTACAGACACAGTGCAACTGCACTAGGAATTCTGCTGCCATCCTGGCAGAGATGAGGGTTTTTCTCTTGCATGACCCTAACACCACAAGGCTAACTAGTGATTCTCCCTAGAAGGTGTGCAACTGGGCATGGCATTCCACTTTCACTCATTTCAGTGAATGATGTAAGCTTGCAGACAACCTTGCTTCCTGAAACACTCACATAATGCATATGTACCCACTCTCCACTGGGGAAATTGGTGCACTGTGTGTGCCCCAGGCAGAGACAAGTTCAAACAGCCCATCAATCCTCTCCCTCCTCAGCCAGCTCAAGCAAGTTATTAGACTAATAATTAAACCCAGGTGCCTGAGTCATAGTCTGGACGCTGTCCCTCTATGTCAACAAAACTGGCAAATGCTAAAAAAATTAATACCAAGAAAAAATAAAATAACAAACTTTAAAATCACCAAATGCAACACAGGCACTCGGTGGTCAAACAGAACACACATCTGGTAATCTAAAATAAATGTTATTCACAAATAAGCACTTTTGTTTTGAAAAATCAAAACTTCATCAGATAGTACAAAATCCACAGAATATTTAAAACTCTAAGGGGATAATTCAATAAACCCTACATGTAGCGATTGTCCATGTATGAATAGTGTTGCAGTCTGAACACAAAATATGGCTGCCCAGTGATCCAGGAAACAGGGTTGGGGCATGCAGACACAGAAGCAATCGCTGAATGCAAATCACCTCAACTGCTGGTGAAAATCATGCAAATGAGGTGATTTTGTGATCCAACAAGCAGAAAGACATCTGTGCAGGTGCCATGCCTGCAGGAAAAATGTACGTGGTTACTAACCGTATACCAGGACATAAAATTAAAACAGGGGCTGTGACAGCTCAAATGAAAGGTTGTATATGTGACAGTAGCCATGCAAATGGCCATATCTATGCCCAGTGATACATAAAATGAATGCAGGGTCTAGACTGAGGGTGGAAGAAAAGGAATATAGTTGGCAGGTAAGGCTAAATGGAACAAAACCCCCAGGTCTTAATGACAATATATACATTATGCCTATTCTAAAACAAAAAGCAGAATGTATTTAGAGACTGTGCAATAACAATAATATAAGTATTTATCAGTTTTATGTATTTTATAGTTATTTGTTTATATGTATAGAGATGTGGGTGAATGTTTATTTAAATACTTCAGGGAGAGTGCAATGATGTTATTCCTGAATTATGTATGGAATAGAAAATTGGGAAGTTTTGATAATGGAACAATGACTGGTTGATGAAAAATTCAAATGTATATTTATTTGGTGTTCTGATTTGCTCTCAATAACTCTGATGAAGCCAAAGAGATTGGTGAAAGCTCTTAGTTGCTGAGAGAATTTATTAATTTATTCCACTATTCTGGTGATAATAAAGCAGTTTTTAAAGTTTGCACTATTAATTTTTTTTGTTATCCTCAAAAAGCACATTTCACCAAATACTGGGTTGGCAAATCTTTGTAAAACCCAGTTTTCACAACTACTGGAAACCTAACTATACAGTATACAATACTCTTAACACAGAAAGTACAATTTCAAAGCCAATACTTTTCTAGTGCAGAATAAACTAAATTTCTGTGAATTGTATTTTGAAATATCTTTTTCTCTTGCGTCTTGTGCAGAATAATGTAAATCCTGTAAATTGTATTTTGACATACGTTTTCTTCTGCATCTTTAACATGTAATACTGTTTAAGCTCATGTTAAACTTTGTTGTCACTGTAATGCTTTGTTGAGCTTTTCTCCCTGGGCCTCCACTGAAAATGGGTCTCAGATCCAGTGGACTTTCCCGGTCAACAAATGTTAATAAATAAATAATGCATATGCCACATTTAAGCATCATGCTATTTTGCAAAAAAAAAATTATAATGTGTAAAATATGAAATACAAAGGTATGCAAAGTTATTGCATTATAGCGGCCAGCATGTAGAGTCATACAATGGCAAGTTATACTGTTTGCTAAGGAGATGGGCTCTGGAGTAGTGCAGTATCCAGGGTATACGCAATTAGGTGTATGTAAATGAGACAAGTTTATTGAATAGCAAATAGGGCCACCCTGTCCGCAGGTCCTAACTGTGTAAGGGCTATGACCGTGGTAGTGTAGGCAGAAGAGAGAGCTGACATGAAAGGGGGGGGGTGTCACGACATGTATAAGTGGATTGGAGCTTAGAGGCACCTGTTTGCACTCAGCTAAGCACAGCTAAGCAGGGGGTGTGTCTGATACTGCTCAGCTCTGCTTAGCCCCATGGTGCTTGTTTTAGCTGATTAAAGAAGAGTTAAGCATGCCCATTTTCAGGGGAGGGTCTAAACTACTGAGCAATGTTTACAACGGAGCCGTGGGTTTGCGTGAAGTGCTGGGGGACTTAGCAGTGGAGGAAATTGAGAAAAAAATAAATAATTGGAAATAGCCTGGGAAAGCCAATCATCTATACATGACTGATAAGCCCTCTTCCACTCACACTAGCCCTTTCAAACCCCTCAATAATATAGCTGCAGGTGGAATGTATCATAGTCAGCCAATCACACAGGCTGCATCTGCAGCACACCACTATAAAGTATGCATACCCCCTTCAGTCTGATCTTTCCCACATACTCTGCACCATTGGAGTACACACTTGGGAATTTTAACTGACAAAATGATATGGGCTGCTGCTGCTCTGCTACATCTGTATGTGCCACAGGCTGAGGTCAGTGATGATGATGATGATGACAATACCAGACTGAGGAAGAGAAGAGTATTCAGGCCCAGGGTAACCTTTCAGGGGCAACATGAGCTGGAGATAGTGCTACAGGGTGGATGGGGACATACTACAACAACTTACTGAGCTCTGCCAGCCTCACCTCAGACCCAGAGCCAACAGTGGGGAACCCATCCCAGTGGAAAAAAGGTATGTGTAGCCTTAAAAATACTAGCTACAGGTACTTTCCAAAGACCTACTGGGGATATCATGGGGGTCTAACAGGCATCCGCAGCATCCAGAGTACTCCACCAGTTGCTAGATGTCATGCTAACACATGCCAGTGATCAAATTTCCCCAGCACCCCTGAGGAGAGAAGCAGCAATATGCATCTAGCCCACCATGTAGTACACTACCCAGAGGTACTGGGTGCCATAGACTGCACTTGTGCACATCAAAGTACCACCTGGTGAGGAGGGTAGAGTCTACATCAACTGCAAGGGGTATCACTCCATCAACTGCCGGGTCACAATGCCCAGGGCATTATCATCAGTGTGTGCACTGGCAGCCCTGGCAGTTACCACAGCTCCCACATCTGGCATGCATCACATCTGTACCAGGCATTTGCCAGGGGGGACATCTCATATGGCCATCTAGTAGGGGATGCCGGCTCCACACTAGAATCATGGATGATGACACCCATCAGAAATGCACACACCCACTGAAGAACACTATAATGAGGCACATGCACAAACTAGGAACATCGTAGAGTATGTGTTTGGGCTGCTCAAGTCACGATTCCACTGCCTCAACATATCAGGTGGAGTCCTGCAGTACCCTCCAGCCACATGTACCCACATGTTCATAATATGTGCCATGCTACACAATATGATCAGCTGTGGCAGGAACATCAGAGGGAAGGGACACAGCCCCCCACCATTGCCAAGGTCCCCACAGGCACAGGGGGACTCGGAAGAGAAACTCCCTGAGCCTATCCCTGTAGGCAGATGTAGGCATGCCCAGTACATCCTGGCCTTGGCAAAGAAGCAATGCATAGCACATACACTGACAACCTAGGGACCCAGGGACTGACACCTCACTCCAACTCACATACACACAGTAAAAAGTATGCCACCCATATCACACTACTTGTACCTTACCATGTCTAGGCTGTGTACTGCGTGCATCCAACAGAGTCAGCCCTGAAGCACTGTCCTCTCAAGTGCTGCAGGTGCAAGGTAAGTCCCTCTTCTTAACAATAAATGAATGGGGTAGTAGACTGTAGTAGCATATCTATGGTATTGCCACATGTATGCAAGGGAGTGGGCTACTGGAATAGCAGCAGACAACTGACAGCTATGTGAGATAACAGGAAATATCTGCCAGATTCTGACTGCTCTAGAATATGCAGTAGTCCCTAAGGCAACAAAACTGACTGCAGTATATTTGAGGGACTAAAACAGCGGGGTCATAGGACAGATGCATGGCTGTCAATGTTGTTGTTCTGTACATACCTCTCAACCTCTTACAGCAAGACATCAGTACAAAGCCATAAAGAAATGTGTGGCAAAGGCCCAGAAATGGAAACAATTATAAAATATTGCACTTACAAACATAGAAAGTTATATTGTAAGAGTCTGTCAGTAGCATTAATTCTCTTAAGGGTATGAAGTCTGAAACTCAAATGTCTGTCATTACTTTCTAACCTCAGTCTTTAATAATTTGCCAGTATTTTCCCAGACAACTACAAGATTATGAAAAATGGACCCAAAATATGAGGCAAACATCTGGACAGTCAGTGAAAATGAGTACAGTTGAGAGGTATGCTCCCCTACCCCAAACATACCCATCTTCCCATAGAACTGCAGTAACATTTATGTTTTTAAGGTAATAGCAGCACAACACACATTCCCAGGGATGTCCCAATCAACTTGCTAACTTGTTCCATTTCCACAATATGCAGGAGTCAGTGTACTATGTATGTGAATAGATAATAGTGTCAGGAAGTAGACAGCACTGACTGGTGGCCATTGTGGCTTAGTGGTCTAAGTACATTACTGTAGTTGACAGGGTTCATAGTTTGAGACTAGCTGCATCAACTATTTTTCATGTCAGCTACACCTACGTTAGGAGTTGTACAGACTGTCCAGAAGTCAAAATTTGTAACTGCAGGAAAGCTGGACACTGGAGGGACAAGAGGCCACACATATGGACAGTGCACAGCCCTGAGTAACCTACATGGTGCCTAGTGGAACAGCAGGTTGTGACAAGTCAGTCTAGCATCAGAATATAAAGGCTGCCATGTTACTGTGTCAGTACTGACAACAAGTCAGTGGGCACCATCCATACCCTGGAATAACAGGATGTCACAGAATGTCCACTCGTATGCCTCATATATCTGTTCTGCTTGTCATAACATTGCATTTGCCTGGCAAACTATTTGCAAACCAACCAAAGTTGATGTGAAAACATCAATGACACACAGGTGAGATGCAGACATCATGCCCATAAGAAAATGCAAGCTAATACAAAAACGTTCTGCCAACTGTCTACATTTGGAACAGCAATATTAAGACCCTGTTGCTATGTCCTGGCCTGTGTCCCACTGTTATATATGGTTCTGTGCAGATGTCTGTCTGTAGGACTTTGAGAGCTATGGCCAATATGTAGCCTTATAATAACAGTGCAACACAAACCATCTGTGGATCACAGCAGATGTACGGGGCACAATGATGGAGAACCTGCTAAACAGGTACACTCAAAGGTGTGAAGTCCGTAATCCTGTGTGTGGTGTTTCAACTTCTACCCCAGGCACACCATAACTACAAATACATAACAGCAGCAACTGTGGACAAAGCCTGTAACTCGACTACAGAAGGACAAAGAGACATATATAACAGGAAGGGAAACCACTGGCCAGACAAACTTAGAATGTGCACACTAGAACAATTTGTGCAGTAGCATAGGTTCCCTGCAGTGTATGGATTCAATAAAAAAAATGTCTTTCAGCAGTTCCTCACATTAATCTATACTGATCTGCCAATGACATACCAGGAAATCACACTGCTATGTAGAATATACCACACATATTATGCAAAGCACTGCCCAGTCCAATACACTCTGTACCCACCCCAGGAGCACACAATCAGGAGATCCCTCAACCAGTATACCACTGAGGTGCTGGACTGTTTACACCGGTTCATCAGCCAATCGGCTGTAGCACACAAGATCTTGGATGGGAGTACAGGTAGGTCTGGACTGGAGTACAGGTAAGTCTGGACTGGAGTCCCACTGTTAGTATTGAAGGTCATACTGGGCATGCACCTACACTTAGAGAATTACAGCCCATGTCTAAACCCACATCTGACTATAGAACTGTGTTGTGCATATATGCCTTTGCACACAGACAGCTATTAACTGTCTCTCCCCACCCCCATCAGACAGGATTATCCTCATCTATCTGTATGTGGCACATATAAGATATAGCTGGATCTGTTGAGTGTAATACATTTGCTGACTTTGAGGAGAACATGGGTGAAATTCTTCACTAGGCTTTTAAGGGCTTCCAGGCCAGTAGCCTAGTATCATCCTATGAACCTATATACACGCACATATATAGATAGATAGAAACATAACATATATAAATATATCAATTGTAGACAGGGGAGACAGACACAGAGAGAGAGGAGGGGGATAGAGAGACGGACACTGCTGCAGCCATTTGCGCACGAGTTTTAACCAGTGGCATGTGTAAGTGCTAAGGTGAGCTCCACTGTGTAATACTAGTAAGGTAGGGGTTGTAATCTGACATCATCCACCTTGTGTCTGGATGTGGGGGTGTTTCTGTATCTCTTATATTTACAGCAGAATACACACGCCCAACAGGCCTATCTCTGTGTAATGGTCACCCATGTTATGGCCCTGATAGTAGTGTTCTCCACAACAGTGGCCTACCTGTCAGCAGCTACTCATATCATCCATCTGAACAGCAATGACAGACACTCTTCATATGCATAATCCTCATGGCACATGTGATAAGTACATAGCATTATAATGTAGACAGGTGGTGGTATTAATCCCAACAATGGCAATTCAGTGTGTGTGTGTGTGTGTGTGTGTGTTTAAAGATATCCCCTTGTGACTGTCTGTATTTCATGCCTATGTGTGTGCAATGTGAGTGCATTTTAAGGCCTGTTCCACCATGTTATCCCACCATTACACTACTTTACCAGGCCTATAGAGGTCATCAACCTTAGAAGCACCAATGGTCAATCTTCAGCCATAAAAGCTCTGTGGCACATCCGATAAGTATGTAGTACTATAGTACATACAACTAGATCGGTAGGGGATCTAATCTCAGTACTGCCAACTTTGTGTGTGTGTGTGTGTGTGTGTGTGTGTGTGTGTGTGTGTGTGTGTGTGTGTGTGTGTGTGTGTGTGTCTGTCTGCAGGCATTCTGAGGCCTGTTCCACCCAGTAAATCCCCCATTGGCCTACTTTACAAGGCTTGCTGATGTTATTCACCTTAGAAGCACAGTTGGGTAGTCTTCACACATTTAAGCTAAGTGGCGCATGCAATAAGTAAGTAGCACTATAGTACATACAACTAGATAGGTAGGGATTCTAATTCCAGCACTGACAAGTGTGTGTGTGTGTGTGTGTGTGTGTGTGTGTGTGTGTGTGTGTGTGTGTGTGTGTGTGTGTGTGTGTGTGTGTGTGTGTGTGTTTCTGTGTTTGCATGTTATACCATTTTGAGACCTATTCCACCCAGTAAACCCCCCATTGCCCCACTTTACAAGGCCTGCTTATGTCATTCACCTTAGAAGCAACACTGGACAGCATTCAGGCATATAAGCTCCATGGAGCACGTGATAAGTACACAGCATTATAGTACATACAGTTAGATAGGTAGGGGTTCCAATCTCAGCACTGGCAAGTTTGTGTGTGTGTTTGTAGGTTAGAGCATTCTGAGGCCTGTTCCACCCAGTAAACCCACCACTGACCTACTTTATAAAGACTGCTGATGTCATTCACCTTAGATGCACTGTTGAACAGTCTACAAGTATATAAGCTCTGTGGCGCAAGCGATAAGTATGTAGTATGTACAGAAAACTACATAGGTAGGGGTTCTAATCTCAATACTGCCAACAGTGACACTGTATATGTGTGAGTGTGACAAGCGTAGCCTGTGAGTGTGTTGGTTATACCATTTTGAGGCATGTTCTACTCTGTTGACCCCCCCATTACATTACTTTACAGGGCCTGTTCATGTCATCCACCTTAGATTCACTGTTGGACACTTTCTAGGCATATAAGCTCTGTGGCACATACGATAAGTAGGTAACACTATAGTACATGCAACTAGGTAGGTAAGGGGTTGACTCTCCATATAGCCAACTGCAATACTGTGTATGTTTGTGTCTATGTGTGTGTGTGTGAAGCATATCCCCTGTGGGTGTTGGTTATACCATTTTGAGGCCTGTTGGCCCCCTGCCCCATGGCAGTACTTTAAAGGGCCTGTTGATGTCATCCACCTTAGATGCACAATTTGAAACTCTCCATGCCATATCACTAATCTGTGCAGATTTATGCAGAATGTCCAGATGTTTGCCACTTATATGTGGTCCGTGTCTAATAACAATGGGGTTTTCTGTCATATCACTGGCAAATAAGTGAAAGTAAAAGCCAGAAATAATGACAGGCATTTTAGCTTCAGACATCATACCCTTCTGAAAATTCATGCTGATGCAAAATCTGTTACCCTATCAGTCATCTAGGTTTGTAAGAGCAATATGTGAGAAGTGTCCCTATATTTTGGAGTTTATCCCACCATTACTGAAGGCTTTCTCCAGATTAATTGCTGTAAGAGGTTGTGAGGTATGTCCCCAGTATATAATTTATGTGGTACATGCAATATGTACGTAGCACTATAGTACATACAATTAGATAGGTAAGGGTTCCAATCTGAATACTGCTGTGTGAGTGTATGTGTTTCTGTATGGATATCCCCTGTTGTTGTCTTGCCTGTGTGTGTGCACAATGGTTATACCATGTTGAGGCCTGTTCCACCCTGTTATCTCCCTCATTGCCAACCTAGTCAGGGCCTACAGATGTCATCAACCTTAGAAGCACAGTTACACATTTTCTAACACAATAGCACTGTGGTTCATGCAGTACTCATGTTGGTCTGCAGTGTACAAACTAGATAGGTAGGTGGCATAATTTCAAAAGCGGCAACTCTAGGTGCATGTGTGTTTCAACGCATGTCCCCATGTGGCAGTGTATGTGCGTGTGTGTGTGTGTGTGTGTGTGTGTGTGTGTGTGTGTGTGTGTGTGTGTGTTTGAGATGGCTGTACCATCTTAAAGGCCTGTTAATCCCCCCAGTGGCAATCCTTACCACACCTGCAAATGTCACCCACCTGAAGAGTAGTGGCAGACACTGCAAAACTGTATAAGCTCTGTGGCACTTTCGATATGTATATAGCACTATCATATATAAAACTAGGCAGGTAGGGGTTCTACTCTCAACAAGGGCAGTTCATGAGTGGGTGTGTGTGAGAATGTATGTATATCCTTTTCATTTCAACTACTACTCCTTCTGAACCTTACCTTCATCTACCATCTCACCCAGCCTTATCTCTTCACCCACACTCTACTCCTACACACAGCCTACCCTCTCCACACATCACACACCTATTATACCAGCTCCATCTCTCCTGAACTTTATCCCACTAACCACATCCTATGGTTTCATTACAAGCCAATCCCTTCTCATAAAATCTCTACACACATTTACCACCCTATATCCTTCACTAATCTATCAACCCACACTTCTCAACCAAAACAATTCAAATACCTCTACTACTCAACACAACTCCTAACTTCCATACTGTTATCCGGTGATATACACCCCAACCCAGGCCCAAACCACCCCTCCTCAATATCTAAATCCATCCTATTTGCATCTCTTAATGCACAAAGTGTAGCTAACAAAATTCCAAATCTACATGCCTGGCTATTTCACAACAAACCAGACATCCTAGCCATTTCTGAAACCTGGCTAAAACCACATATAAAAGAGTCAGAGATAGTACCACCTAACTACTCTATCATCAGATCAGACAGAACCCATAAAAAGGGTGGTGGAGTAGCTCTACTCTACTCATCCTCCCTATGCATAACACCCTACGATAAAGCCATTCCCCAGTTCCACAATGCAGAAATAATACTGGCTCATCTCCAGCTAAACAAACACAAATATATATGCATTGCCTCTCTTTACATTCCCCCAGGAGACAATATTCCAATACTCGAAGAAATCCTCTCCTGGCTTTCAGCTAACATCAATAATGAAACTATAATCATGGGAGATACCAATATTAATTGGTCCTCCATTCAATCCCCCTCTCACTCCCTTAACATCAACCTATACAACTACTCTCAACTCATCAACTCCTCAACTAGATCATGCAAAGACTTTACCAGTGGCAACATCCTAGACTGGATTCTTGTCTCCCACCCTCACTACTACCCAGATAGTGGTACCATACCCGACTCCCTCAGCGACCACCTTCCTATCTTCGCTAGACATATTCCTTGTCCCTTACAAGTCACTCATAATTATATCACTACCCGATGTCATAGAAACTTTAACACAGAAGCTTTCTCTGACACCCTAAAATCACTTAACTGGTACCCCTTAAAAACTCTACCCCTTGAAAATGCAATCACTCACTTTAATACTACCTTCCTAAACCTTCTAGATACTCATGCTCCATTAAAAACCAAAAGAATAAAAAGGCAATCCACCCCCTGGTTAACTATAAACACCCTAACCACCATGCGACTTAGAGACAAAGCCTGGACACAATATCAAAAGAACAAATCTACATCTTCCCTCAATGAATACAAAACTCTTTGTAATTCAGTCAAAAAACTTATTTCTGCAGACCGTCGTAACTACTTCACCTGACTTCAAAGCAACCTCAAAACCAACCCTCAAAAGTTCTGGAGAGGTATAACTACCCTCTCAAAATCCGAGAACACAGAAAACCCAATCCCTTGCCCAAATATAGATGACACTGATCTTGCTACCCAATTCAATTCTTTCTTCATAGACTCTATTTCTAAACTTACCTCCTCTTTTTCAAATAACAATCATTCTCCTACCTCCACTTCCCCTCAGACTTCTCCCCCTCCAACATCTCCCACTTCTCCTCTTGCTTCTCCCCCTCCAACTTCTCCCACTTCTCCTCAGGCTTCTCCACCTCCACCTTCTCCCACTTCTCCTCATGCTTCTCCTCTCCCAACTTCTCCCACTCATTCCCCACCCCCACCATTCTTCATCAAACCTATTCCTACATCCACAATAAAAAAACTCCTGCAGAAACTAAAACCATGCACCAATGCCCCTGATAACATTCCCTCATACTTCCTCAGCATAGCTGCTGAAGCCATTGCCCTCCCTATCAGTATCCTAATTAACCGCTCGATACAAGAAAGTATTGTTCCTCAAATCTGGAAAAAAGCCTACATCATTCCACTGCATAAAGGTGGAACCAATACTAATATTACCAACTTCCGTCCCATCGCCATCCTTTCACCCATTTCAAAAGTCCTAGAGAAATGTATCCATCTTCAACTCCTTCCCCATCTCCTAGACAACAATCTACTAACTCCTACACAGCATGGATTCAGACCCCATCATAGTACTATGACTGCCCTCCTATCCTTCCTTGAAACTGTGAATAAAGCTAGAGATTCCGGCCTCACTGTATCTACCATCCTACTCGATCTCTCTAAAGCCTTCGACACTATCTCTCATAACCTACTTCTTACTAAGCTATCTAACCTAAACCTTTCTCCCTCTTCCCTCTGTTGGTTTTCTAGCTATCTCTCCAATAGGCAATAAGCTGTCAAATGGAAAAAAGCCACCTCCTCCTTCCTCAACAAGTGTCCCACAAGGTTCTATTTTGGGCCACCTCCTCTTCAACATTTTCATTAATGACTTTTTCCACTCTATCCCCCTTGCAAACATTATTCAATAAGCAGATGACTCCACAATCATCTGTGCTGCCTCATCCATCCCAACTCTTTTAAAACTCACTCAAGATGCCTTCTCCACCACAGAACAATGGATGAAAGACAACCATCTTGCACTCAATGCTGCTAAAACTAAACTTATGATATTTACCCCCTCCAAAACTAATAACCTTGATAGAAATTTATTCTCCATCACCAGCCAAAATAACACATCTCTTGAGCTGGTATCTGAAGCCAAACTGCTAGGGGTCCAAATCGATGACAAGCTCAAATTCAACTCCCATCTACTATTAAATATAAAAAAAAACCCACCAAAAACTAGGCATGCTCTACCGTCACAATCGGTTCCTCACCTCAACTACCAAAATTACTCTCTCTACCACATTTCTCCTTCCCTCCCTTCTCTATGGTGCCCCTCTTCTAACAAACCTACAATCTTCTCTGAAAACCAAACTGTCCTCTTGTTACAATAAAATAGCCAGATTCGCCACCAGTAACAAATCATCTACCCATCACTGCGAACCTCTCCACAAACTCAACTGGCTAGAGCTTCCCAACTACCTCTCCTACACTCAGCTCACCTATGCACATAAACTCATATTCCAGCCATCCCTCTGTCCCTCTCTCTCTACTACCTTTAAAATGCAAACACAAAGACTTCTAAGATCTAACAATCCAAACCTCATAGAAGTTTATAGACCCCTACACCCTCCAGGACACACCCTCCTGTCCTTCTCACTAGCACGCATATGGAACTCCCTCCCCCCCCCTCAATTCGTACAATTGCTAGCCTCCCATACTTTAAAAAATCACTACACTCCCTTCTAACATCCTCGTGGGAATGCTCCTGTTCACACCCCTCATAACCTACTCTCTACTCCCAACACTTTTTCCTCCTTCCTTTTTCTCAATTCCCAGCTAGCAAATTCTTGCTTGCTTCTTGCATACAACTCCTTATTTGTACCTAGTCATTTTTAGTAAAATATAAAAAAAAAAAAAAAATACATATATACTACTTCTAACTTTTAACCAGAAATTCTAGAATGTTTTTCTCTATAATCCTCATGTAAACTATGTGTGGAACATAATCTTTGTATAATCTGTATGTGGAACATAATCTCTGTATAATCTTTATGTGGAGCTTTTCTCCCCAGGACTCCATTGAAAACAGGTTCTTTAGGCCCAATGGACTATCCTGGTTAAACAACTGCAAATAAATAAATAAATAAATAAAATATCCCCTTGCAGCAGTGTGACTGTGTTTGGGCTACCAGAATACCTCTCAACCACTCACAGAAAGACATCTGGATAAAGCCATACAGAAAAGTTGGACATAGGCCAAGCATTAAGCTCAAGCTTCATATATTGCTGTGACAAGCATAGAAACATAGAAAATAGATAGTATAACAGGTTGTGCATTCACATGCATTTTCTGAAGGGTATGTGTTGTGACATGACAATATCCGTCATTATTCTCTAACATTAGTCTTTCATGATTTCCCACCAATTTGCCAGAAAACCACAATGTTATGACAAAAGGAACACATATATGACAAACATCAGGACAATCTACAGAAATATGTAGAGGTGAGAGGTATGGCCACCATCTGTACCTCCCTGCAGGTTGCAGTCCATGCTTGGCCAGGTGTGACCTGTGAAAACAATTGAAACAATACAGAGGTCCCCAGAGTGTAGGACAACAAACATTTCCTAAAGTTATCTACTAGTTACATAAAGCAGTTACTGCACATCAGAAGCACCTTAATGTTATGGGAAATAGCATAAACTAAGGTAATTTCAAACAAAGACGCTGTCATATTAGCAAATCGAAGGAAATCCTGTCCATTGCACTTGTCGTTGGTATGGTATGTTTTGCTAACTGTCACGGTACTACAAGACATGTCCCACAGTCTGCATCTGATAAGGTGGCAAACCCAATCTGTGTTGCCTATGTGTGTGCAATATGTAGACATGTGGAGGCCCTGTGAGTAGCTGCTGCCCCCAATGACCCACATGTATCTTGGCATGAATGTCAACTGTCACCACCCACATATGTAGGTACTGCCTAAGTCTATGTCAACTTTAAGTAGTGTGCTTTCTGTCATTAACCCACAAACCACTGTTAACACACTGCAATGGGGTCATAGAGTCAGTACATAATGGTGCCAAGCTCTTGGACTCAAGCTGAATGCAGACAAAAGTAGCAGCATACCATATGGCAAAGACATGGCCCCACTATTTCCCACATCAGCAGCAACCCCATAGATCTGGGTACTCAGGATGATAACACTGTTCCATTCAGGCAACAAGTAGTGGCAGTGGTCAGAAAAGTCTTGTACGTGTACCACATAGGTAAAGGGACTGCATCCAGACAAAAGATGGACAACAATACTTTATCAGCATGACCAGTCTGCTATGTACTTATGCAGACATCTGCAGCAACTGTAAAGGTTATGTTAACACTCACAAAGTTTATCCATGTCCTTCAATATTTGTTCCATGCAGATAGTCTTGAATCAGTACTGCCCCACTAGATATTGGTCAGGATGTCCACAGGTGGGCTGTGGCAATGTTGTGCTCAGCCCTTCAACAGCTGCCCCATATATGAGAGTATAACTGTATGTGCATTACCAGCATGACAGGCCTGAATCACATATGACATAGCAAAAAAACTTGATGGAGAGACATGGTTTGTCACCCAGAGTCTGCCCTGTCTCATGAATGCACTCCCCAAACATGTAAAATACAGTACTATGCAGACCTTCATCAACTGCTTCAAGGTTGAGTGGATGGGAAAGAAAACAAAACATTTGTCCCAGGGGTCCAACCTGTGTCCAGCAATGCCATTGGCAACAGGTGCTAATCGATAATTCTGTTGGGGGTGACGTACGGGACCCAGGTCCAGTACTTTAGTAACCTCCTCTGCAACTATGAACCTGTGATTCTACAGAACACCCTTGTGACCTGTATCAAGACTAGCTTGCTGTGTCAAAGGGTATGCATGCAAGGTTACGTTGTCTGCCCCCATTGTCCCTCACACACTGTACCACGCATATGCACCTAGGTAAACATGCACATAAATAGCCCAAGCTTGGCGATGAAAAAGTGAATGTGTTTCCACTCCTCCATCCTGAGCTTCTATAATGTCAGCAGCTCACCATGACTTACAGACACCTGGAACAGAAACAGAATAAGGTCTGTCAGACAAGCATCATGGCACAAAGGTGCATACACTTTGATGTGTATGCATGACAACTGGCAGCAGACAACACCTTACAGAGCATAACACTACTACATTACAAACTGCTATTACCTGTTATAAATTCAGCCTGTGCATCTGACACATATTAGCATGTCCCTGCATTGATGGTATGGGTAACAGGGATGTGGCACAGTTATTATCACATGCACAGAGTGTGGTGTGGGTCTGCCAAAGGCCTAGGCTGTGTCATACAGTTAACATCATGTGTGTGTGTCTGGAGGGGTTCTGGTCAGCTGGGCCATGGAGAGGAGCTGTGTGCATCTTCATGTGACAGTGATGTGTGTGTGTGTGTGTGTGTGTGTGTGTGCACCCACACAGTCAAGCCATGTGCTAGCCTTACACGAGGGTATGTTGGACAGCTGTGGACCATACATAGCAGAATGTACAGTTCATTGTCTCTGGCCCCAAATGCAGGAACTGGTTCTGCCAGGAGTGGCACTGGCACCACCATACCCAAAGCCAGATGCGGTACTACTTCCTAATGGTGACCAGTGTCTGCTGGGTTTGTGTCCCTCACAGGACCACTTAGGACCAAGTACCCATGGCCTGCCATGTTGTGGTGTGGATAGCACCCTCCCTTCATTAGTGCTGGTGTTACTGCCAATATGGGAGTGTAACTGTGCATGGCCACATGGGCTCTCAGCTGATGTTGCTGACCTACATCCACATGTCCAAACGCTCTACTCCCACCAAATGTTCAAGCACAGACATTTCACAATGTGACTGTGACTCCATGATGGACCGAAACATGCATCAGGTGACACATGCTGTGAAACCTCTGATAGGGTCTAACATGCCTAGGGTATAGGTGAGCCATAACATGACAGTTCCACACTCACCAGCTACATGTTGATGTTCCACAACCACACCAGAGGTACCTATGGATTTGTGGGAAAGAGGTATTGTCAGCACACACACATGTGGCATTGGTAGAGGATAATATGTGCATTTATGAACATGTACAGTACAAGCTGTGATACTACCCAAATTACTGACATTTACAATATGTGTGCGTGTGCGCATTACAAAACCCCACCAATAAAAGAAGACTGACCTGACATATGTTTACAGGTATGCAGAGGCTGCCACTATGAATGCTACAGTATTAACGTGATGCCCACTGGAGCCTTACCTGGGCACTCCTTGGCTGTGAAATCTGTGCCATCCACCTGCATGACATGTACTGATGGTTTCCTCTGAGCTGGTGGCTTAACCAAGGTTTGCCAGGAACTCATCTGTGGCTGAGAGTGGTGGTTGAGTAAAAACAGTTGTTGTTCTCCAGAGCTCAGTTGGCCTAGTGGTGTGTTGTTCTGGCTGTAGTTCAGAGTGGCCTGGGTTAAATGCCTGGCAGGGGTGTCTTTCTTCCCTAATCTTACATGACTGTAGTGCATGATATATTTACAAAAGCATCGATAATTCCCCAGAGATGATTTGGCCTACTGGTGTGTTGCTCTGACAGTAGTTCAGATGGTCCTGGTTCAATACTTGCCAGTGGTGTCTTTTTTCACTAATGTTACATGACTGTAGTGCATGATATATTTACAAAAGCATCAGTAATTCCCCAGAGCTGAGTTGGCCTACTGGTGCATTCCTCTGGCTGTCGTGCAAAGGGTCCTGGGTTTGAGACTTGCCAGGGCTGGTTATTTTGTTGCTGGGCAGAAGAGTGTCTGACTCAGATAGGGTGACTGGAGCAGTTTTAAGTGGGTTTGTGCAGGTTTGTGCGATGCACCACGATAGGAAAATGGCATGATAGGAAAGTGGCGAAATGGAGGTAAGGGGGGAAAAACAAACTTAAAAGCAGGTAGGGATGTGCAAGACAGCTGTAGGAAAAGACCTTAGCTCCCCATTTCTTCTCCAGCAACAGCTGTACAAGTTTACAGATTTTGTACATGTATTTGGACCCTCAAACCCCACAGAAAGGGGTGAGGACAACAGAAATGCATTGTGAAGTCAATTGGACCAAATTAGTTGTGTCCAGGGCACACGTATGCAGAATGGATAGCTATGTATGTGGCGATATTTTTTGGAGGGGGACAGATGCCCTGTTGTTTTTTTTTAAGGTGAGAGTGGAATGTTGGGGAAGGGATATAGGTACATGTAGGGAGGTAAGTTGGGTGGGAGAGGTAGACAGATGAGACAGACAAGACAGCAGACAGGGGAGTATGATACATGAGGGGGGTATATGAAGACAACAAATCCACCATCAGGAAAAACAGACATTAATGCAGCAAAGCTTTCGGTTAAACAACCTTCCTCAATGGTTAAACAGTACATATCACATTACAATACATTTAAATGGGAGCCAAAAGGTAACATGTGACCACAGGCAACAAATCACACTATACCATCAATTAAAACTTTTCTAAAAGATCTTTAAAGATATATGTTGTATTATAACAAGTACAGGTTTAATACTGACTACATTGTTTAAACTAGGTTTTAAATTTGCATGAAACCTGACAATCCACTCATATTCTTTATTCTCTAGAAGATTATTAAAATCACCACCTCTAGGTCCCTTTTGTATACTATCACTGAATTTAAAAACATGATCCACACCATTATGCATGATGTGCTTAAACAGTGCATTATTCTCATTATTTCTGACTTATGCTCTGTTATATGCTCGTTTAATTTCCTTGTGGTCTTTCCTATATAAAATGAATATTTTTCACAGGTAGCAAGACAGACTATATTAGCACTATTACAGGTAGCAACACAGTTAAATTTAAACTGCTTATTAGACACTGGGTGGACAAATTTGTCACTGCTGTGCTTAATATCTTCACAGCAACTACAGCACATACGTCCATATGTACCAGGTTTATTGCCCAATCTTACTTTTGTTATATCCTTAAAATCTTTATAGCATAACCTGCTCTTTAAACTGATTTCTATATGAAAAAACTCACCTACCATCTCATTCATTTGCTCACTAAACCGTGTATCATCTGTATTCAGCGTACTAACTCTGCATATTTGCACTTTAACTATTCCTTGAAAAATGAATGACTCACTCTTATTGGGAAATAGTTTTTCTAGATGTGCATTTAGAAAAGAAAATGGATAAAATAGAGAGAAGTATACATAAGAAAAATGTACATGTGAATAGATATGTACACAGGCAGAGTTTACATGACCCCCATATTTTTCAATGAATGAGATGGCAGGTGAGTTTGTGAGTAGTGGCTATACCTGTATGGAGGTACTAAGAATAGCACATGATGTGAAACAAAGTAGAAATAATGCTATGAAACCGATTTTTAAAGAAGGGGAAGTAGCCATAGCTGATGCAAATGAAAAGAATGATAAAGTTAGATGTGTAATTACTTATAGTTTAAAAACAGAGCAAATAAAGAAAATTATATAAAAGAATTGGCCTATAGTCATGGCAGCACCTGAATTACATACTATATTAGAGGCTAGACCCTTTTTTCATATAGAAATCTAGTTTAAAGAGCAGGTTATGCTGTAAAGATTTTATGGATATAACAAAAGTTTGGGCAATAAACCTGTTACATATGAGTGTATGTGCTGTAGTTGCTGTGACGATATTATTAAGCACAACAGTGACAAATTTGTACACCCAGTGTCTAATAAGCAGTTTAAATGTAACTGTCTTCCTCCCTGTAATAGTGTTAATGTGGTCTGTTTGCTACCTGTGAAAAAAAGGAAAGACCACAAGGCAATTAAAAGAGCGTATAACAGAGCGGGTTCCATACTAATCCCCGATGCACTTTTGCCTGAATCACTGATGGTCGAGCATACTTACGTGAAAATGCTGTTCACCGAAGCAGCATTTTTGCGTAAGTATGCCTGTTACGGAGGCCATACTATGGTGCGGATAAGATTCCCTTTTCCCCACTGTAGTGTGGTCTCAGAGTTAGAATATTAAAGTAGGGTGTGTGTGGGGGGTCCAGGGGGCATAGCCCCCCTGCATAAACGCTTTTTTTTTTTTTTTTTTTTTTTTTTACACATTTTAACAAAAGTGCTTTTTTGGTAAAAGCACTTTCGTTAAAGTGTGTTCGGTGAAGTTGGGTTCAACTATTGTAGCTTTGTGCAATAGTCCTACACCGAACAGAGCATAAGTCAGAAATAAGAAGAAATAAAGAGAATAATGCAGTGTTTAAGCACATCATGCATAATGGTGTGCATCATGTTTTCAAATTCAGAGTGACAGATAGTGTACAAAAGGGACCTAGAGGTGGTGATTTCATAATCTTCTGGAGAATAAAGAATATGAGTGGATTGTCAGGTTCTGTGCAGATTTAGAACCTGGTTTAAACAATGTAGTCAGTATTAAACCTGTGCTTGTTAGAATGCAACAGCAAAACTTGTAACATATACCTTTAAATATGTTTTAGAAAAGTTTTAATTGATGGTATAGTGTGATTTGACTATGGTCATGTTACCTTATGGCTCTCATTTAAATGTATTGTAATGTGATATGTACTGTTTTAGCATTGAGGAAGGTTATTTAACCAAAAGCTTTGTTGCATTAAAGTCTGTTTTTCCTGACGGTGGATTTGTGTCTTCATATAGTGACTTTTTGTTGCAGTCTTCAGTGTACCAGCTAGATGGCTTCAACAATGCTGGAATTTCAACAAGGTGGGTTAGTATGCAACCACTGAAATATATAATCAATAATACAACACAAGGCCCAACATTAGGTTTTTAGAACAATATATGTGGAAATGAAACCATACCCATAGTATAACATTAATGATTTGTGATGCAGATAAGGAGTGTGGGGGGGACATTCCATTAACAACTGTATAGCCTATATTTTTCACAAAAGTACTGCTCAGTACTCTACAGGTCTGCCCTTACTTTACATCTACATGTGCCCTAACGCTTGTGTAGCACATACATACCTCTCAAGCTGTTGACATGGAATGATATGGACCAAACTGTAATAACTATAGGTACATAACTACAGCGGATTTGTACGTGTCAGGTTAACATATATGACTAACAAGTAGAGAAAATATCTGTTAACACTACATGACAGTTTGTACAAATAGTCAAGACTACTTGTCTGTTACTATAAACAGAGCTTAGTACCGGCCCTGGATTCAAACCCTGTTCTGTGCATGCAAAATGAAGAACATATCTATTTCTTATCACACTGAGCTACTGGGCCCCTGCGCTGTGCTGGTTGACTGATTTGTGCCTAAAGCTGATTTGGTTACAAAGTCGACTTGGTAATATAGCTAGATTGCCACAGAAGAATGCAGTGACTGTTGAACATAGATGCACGAGATTCATGCAGAGCAGAGATAGTAGGAGAAGTTTGTATTAATAGGTAGAAAGCAGGTGTATACATTTAACCCTTAATGGATGGGAATATGTGTTGTCTGTACAGACCATATAGGGATGCTGGGTTGCATACCCAACCCATACACATTTGCACTTGGTATATTTGCAGTCTCCATGCAATTGTAGTCTCACACATGCCTACATCAGAGTACCTACATTCAGGAATACATATAGCTGAAATACAGCTGTTAACACAATACAATCCTGAGGGAAACACACTATAATACATTACACATTACTATTCAAGGTGCAGATCTTAGTGTAATCAGACTGCATCTTATCTTGTACAGTTCCACATCTACACTTTAGCATAACAGTTCTTTATCAGCCAAACCTCAGTCACTTCACAGTGTCATAGCCATATTTGCTGTAGAGCACCTGTACAACTGGATGTCTACAACAACAGACCAGAATAAACGCAACACTTGGAGGAAAGAATTTTACTGAGGGTGACATGACATGGTGGTTTATTACATTCAGAATTCTGAGTGCATTTGTACTGGATACCCTGTAGATGATGAATTAATGTCATTTATTACTTTTACAGTTTCGACAACGACCAGGCAAACAGTTGAAAAGTAACAAAAATACAGTCACCTAGTAAACAAGCCCTTGCTGAACACCAGTTTGTAAAACCACAAGTACAATCTAGTACGGCCAACACCAATAAAAGACGAACTTGCAAAAATGGTAGATGCAAAACCTTAACGCCAAGTTTATTGAAAGTAAAAGAAGCGTTTTCACTGAAGCCACAGCTTTAGCTTCATCAGAGGTAACAAAAAACCCGCCAAGTCAGGTTTAAATATACACGTCATAGGGTGCTCCAAATACAATCATTAAAGAGCCATACTCATTAAAACAAAACAGTAAAAAGTAATAATAATACGTACAAAAACATTAAAATCAGACCCCTAAACCAACAAGAAAGTAATATTAATGTTAAATTCAAATTATTGAAATGTTTATAAACATTTCAGAAAAGAAAAAAATTACAACATTTCCCTGTCGCATGTAAAAAGTTGATTCAATCTGTGCACCTACTAAACACAAGGCCATCACTCTAACCATTCAGCCAGTGAGGATCTGCTGCTAAACTGTTTTATATACCTCTTATTTATGTTTAAGAACTGCTGAGCACTGTGCTGCACCACACAAACACCCTTAGCTATGCTTAAACTTGACCTTTTGTACACAAATTAAAAGCATCCAGTTTCTTTTTTTAAATGCCCGGCACATGTTCATTGCTATGTGCAGTGCCGCATCGCCCAGACAGAAAAAAATATATATACACAGGGACAAAATGACATTTCCACATTTACTTGCACTGCCATATGGCACTGAGACATTACATGGGGTGTGTTACAGACACTGTAACACATCCCCTGTGTGACAAATACATAAATATATAAAAAAGTGTCCAAGGACACTTTCTTTAATCTTTTAGTGCTGTACGTCACTTTGACAGTGCAGGGGGGGTGTTATGGACAGTGTAACCCCCTGTGTGAAATACATACATGCAATTATACACGTGTCTGAGAACACTTTCTTTGATGTTCTAGTGCTGTACAGCACTTTCACAGTGCAGGTGGTGAGTTACACATCTCCAAGCACTGTAACACACCCCCTAGCACTGATTTAGTAACCGTGTACACGACTCTCACTCAGTAGTGTACCTTCATGAATATGCAAGGTGCGCTGCTGAGGGGAAGCTGCAGACATGGCCACCATGCACTCCATGTAGGGCTTACACTATTCCTAAACAGAGTTTATTAAATCCCCGAACAATACAGTGAAAATATGAAATATATACAATTCACAATGAATGTGTGTGTGTGTGTGTGTGTGTGTGTGTGTGTGTGTGTGTGTGTGTGCGTGCACGTGTATGTATATATATATATATATATATATATATATATATATATATATATATATTTATGGGTATACTTTCTTTCAATGAATACACATATTACCAAAACTCACATCACAGACACCAAACATCGGAAAGTGCAGTTCAATGGTTCTGCACGTTACCAAAGCTTATGTCTCCAAACACCAATCACCACTTCCGGCATCTAATTCATTTGGTACAAACAGGTGCAGTGTTTTTTATTGTTTAAGGTATTGCGGGGAATGGCTAGTATTCAGCACTAGTAACTTTTTGATGTAGATTGCGGTATAGTGCGGGTAAGGAAATTTACCCTTTTTCCCTCTGTAGTGCAAACTCAGAGTTAGTATATATAATTTTCAGGGGGTGTGGAGTATGCAGGGGGGCTTGCCCCCTTGCAAAAATGCTTATGAAGGTTATTTTTATTTATTTTGTGGTTTTGGACATGTGTGCTTTGGTACAGTGCAGTTTTGTTGAACTGCACTTTCAGAGGTTTGGTGTCCCCGATGTGAGTTTCGGTAATGTTTGTATTCATTGAAAGAAAATAGACCCGTATATGTGTATATGTATATATATATATATATATATATATATATATATATATATAAATATATATATATATATATATATATATATATAAAACACACATCAGAAGTAGTAAATGCCTATCATCTATAACAGGCTTTTAATGTCAGTAAACATGCAATGGATGTCATACCATTAATGCCTGGTGGTCAGTTAGCTTTCAAATGTAATTCCCAAGTTAATTATTTTTTCTCCAACTTCAAGCCAGATGGTCCACCCCACAAGTTTTTTACAAATTGTTCAACAATAACAGACTTAAAGTAGTGGTCCGGATAATGGTCAACATGTTTAGCAAGAGCATTATTGTCATTTTTATTCTTGATGTCATACAAATGTTCATATATTCTTCAAGCACCTTTCTGTTTTCCCAAAGTAAAAGCACACACAGGATTGGCAGGAGGCAATGTAGACCACCCCTTTTGATGCAGAAGTATATTTTCCATAAATATTAAAGCTGGCAAATGTCCCAAAATATCAGTAGAATGTATTTCCTTGCTGACTCCTACTTTTTAAAAAATGACCTTGTATTCATATTAGTAGCTTTTTACCCAATGATTTTACCTGATTTAGGTTAATAAGGCGTGCATTGCTCTTTTTTGTGTAGCTTTTTAGTACCAAAGCTTCTAAGATATCTTCAGGCATAATATTGCACATTGCATCTTTCTGGTTTTTAAAATTAGCATTCCGTTACTTAATTCTGACATCTTCCTGACACTTTGACTATCTTGTTACAATGTTTTCAGATAAATAATCAGATTTCACAGCATTAGCCTTCACTTTAATAGCACCTGCAAACAATTTCTTTAATTGATTTGACTTTGTAACATGCACATTCATTTCAGCTCTTTTATCTGTTCTTTTTGTTCATTTTTGCAAAATTAGTTTTTTTTTTCAACCAAAGCTTCTACAAAAGTGATCAAATGTTAAATGCTCTTTGCTTTCATGTTTTCAGTCATATCTGGCATATGAGCCATACTTTAAGGCTATCTTTCAAATTACCGTTATTGTTGGAAAACAATCTAATATTAGGTCTCATTTTCGCCTTTCTTACTGGTGCTCACATTTCATCTGCTTTCTGTTTTTCACATTTAATTATTTTAACTGCAAACCTATAATTTAACTCACTCTGCACTCTTTACTTTAGATGATGTCACATGTGCCCTTATTTCATTATTCCTTTTACTGTAAATAATTTTGTTTCTTATTAACAAATCCCACCGTTTGCCAGGTTCGCAATGTTTCGGTTGAATTCTTTAACAGTACCTGAAATTCAAGGAGTTCTATCAACTCAATTTCCTGTAAAGAATACATGAATAAATGGCATTTGTATTAGTCTGGGAAAGCTTACTGTCTTATAAATACAATTTTATAAAAAAAAAAAAAATAATATAAATAGCAATTTGTTTTTGTCCTCTTTTGAAAGGCAAAGGTATTCAGTATGGCCCTCAATCCAGTTAGACAGTTTTGTTAACAATAATTAAATAAATAATTTCCAGGCTTCTCATTTAATGATATTCAGGATTTTCAGGTGTTGCAGTTATATTTAGGCATGACTCTTATTTCTAGATGCATCACTTTCAGTTTCTGATAAACTGATTTGCAGCAAGAGCATTCCAGTGAATCGAGTTGGTCTCCCTAAAACACTGTGACATTAACATGTCCATTAAATTGCTTACAAATGCCACAGACCCTGTGGATGTTGTTACCACCCCCGCCAATGTCTTTACTATGATTGCCAGCTGAAGGAGTGTGAAATCACATGACATGCATCTCACCTAAGATATTGCACTGATATCATAAACAGAGACTACCATATGCCACATGACTAAGTGGGTGGTGGTTTATAAATCCAAACAGACCAACACATGAGCATAAGACAGCTAGAAGAGATTTGGCAGTGTACCATGCCCCTAACCTATGTTTCACCTTTAAATGACCAGAGTACTGAGAGTTTGAACTCCAAATGGTCCATTACTTAAAATACCAACATTTAACAGATCAAAAGAACAACAAACTGTATTGTTCAGATGTGCTAAGCCTACAACTAACTCCAGACATAGATTGCCAGCATAGTGGTGGTGTTATCGGAAAGGCTTTTCTAAGGTCAGATGTAGGGATTGGGTTAGGGTTGGCTTTGTTCGTTTACATGGGTTTTGCTGTCATGAACAAACCACACCAGCTGTGAGCAAACCCTGATATACCCACACACAAGTCATGGATTATTGTTTAAATAAGAAGTCTGAGTGACAATTTTAATAAAGTGAACTATCCAGCTACTACATAACACAGTGTCGGTTGATATTCTGCTGAAGGCTTTCAAATAGTTTCTTTTACATTTTCCAGGTAAGATGTGTGATATTCCTTTGCTTTTATGAGATAGATCCCAAGCCCAGACATTGAACTTTCAGAAAGTACTGCGCAGTCTAGCTATTCAGTAAAAGACATAGGCAAATTAAGCGGTTTCCTTTTCTGATCTTATAGGAAAGGCCAAAATGAGTCAGCTGTGATTGTGCAAAACTGGAAGGGGTAACAGAATGAGCACCATCTGCCTTTTAATAAGTAAAAGTTAAAAAGCCAGACGAGATGAGGAATAAGGAGCAGTGTTCCTTTCATCTAGACTATCCCTTTGAAGAAAGAAAATGTCATGCAAATCCACACAGGAAAGTCATTCTTACTTTTTATATTCAACCGGTCATGCTTTTTATTCTAGCATTTCTTCAGCACATATTGTTTCTTACAGTTCCAACTTTATGTTGGACTATGCCCACAGAGAGTTACCTTACTTATATTTATTTATTTGTTGACTGGGAAAGTCCGACTAGGACAGAGCCTATTTTCAGCTGAGACCCAAGGAGAAGCACTCCAGACGCATGTCTTTGGAATGTGGGAGGAAACCCACATGAGCACAGGAAGGACATGCAGACTCCACACAGAAGGCACCCCAGTCAAGAATCGAACCAGAAAACCTCTTGCTGTGAGGTGGCATTAACCACCCATATATGCTGATATTATAGGAGACATGATCAGAAGAAATGCAACTTATTCTTTCAACTTCTGAGAAACAGCCTGTCCTATTGAAGGAACCATATCTCTTTATTACTGAACTCTTGTTTTTTTTTTTTTTTTTTTTTTTTTTACTCTTGCTACTGTTAATACAGTGTTGCATCTGCAAGAGCTTGCAGATCAGCCATTAAGTAGTAACAAAAAGTTTTCTTTTATTATTCACCACTAACTGTGTTAGAACATGCAGAGTTTTGGAAAGGCTTGTTTCCCATAAAACAATGTTGAACTATTCCCCATTCATATATCACCAGCAGAATCCTATCTACATGAAAATGTTTTTTTCCAGTTAAATTTACCTAATGTTTTACACATTTAAATTGCATTTTACTTTACTGATTTGGAAGAAAATTATGCAATTAAATATAAATCCCACGGACTGAAGTTTCTCTCATTTCATATTGTTGCTTTCTAATTTGGCAAAATGTCTAAAAATAAAAGACAAAACCAGTAGTTAAACAGAAGTTGAAAATAATAGTAATTCAACCTTGACTGAAACAAACGCTAGCTTTACAGCTTATTTTTCTTAATAGATTCAGACAATAGATTCTAAAGTGTACTATGGCTTTAACAATGGCTCTCTTTTTATAGTTCTGAAAACACATTGAGAAATATGACAGTGCAGATGTGACCCAGGAGCTTGAAGCACAAGTAACTCACATGCAACAGTGCTTTGTAATGTTTTTGTGAAAGCAAAAAGCCTACAGAAGCCATTGAGAGAACTACAGGAATTAAACTCATTTCACCTATGTGACTTATTTTTCAGTAAATAATCTCGGTGTTCTTCATGGAAAGAGATGATTCCAGAAATCCTAGCAGCAGTAGAACACTGTATACAACAGCCTAGAATATTCATAGACACTATGACTCTGCCTGGCTTGCCTGACTCTTCCCTCCCCCAACCAGATATCCTAAACATTTTAATAATTGTTCCACAATGCATTTCATAATACATTTTATAATAATTCCATTTTATTTGTATAATTAAACCTAACAGACAGAAAGACTTTAAAATAGCAATGAAATTCACATACTTTTGTTAATAATAGCATTATAGTCAGACAAAATGTTAACAGTAATGTTATTAATTTTCAACAGTTTTGCCTGGAGTTGCGGGCAACTCTTTCTGCCCTCTCAGCAAATGAATGCTCACTACAGTGTAATCACATCATAGTCTGCTACACTGATAACAGTAACATTACTGACTTTCCTGTCAATAGTAGTTGACAAACTGGCAATAACTGCTTTCAGCATTCTCAGTAAGTAAATATCACCACAACTTGATCATATAATAGACAGACTTCTTGATATACGTAATGGTACAAGATGTTCTCTTCAACAGCACAGATTTGCCTAGAGTTGCAAGGAACTCCCTTTCATCATGGGAAAAGTAAATGCCAATACAAGGTGACCCTTACTATATTTGGGTACTGAATAATCTTTCAGCAAACCGAAAAAATAGCCAACTTTCAAACTTCAGCATTCCCTCCAGTTCAGAACTCTGGTCTTTCCATCCCTGTTTAACTCTGTGGCTTCAAAGAGATGACTGCTCTAATTTCATTTGTATGCTGCTTTTCAATTACCCTTCCAAACTTCTGCAGATTTACATTGTCTAGAAACATCACCAGGTCCAAGAAGAATCTATTTTATTTTATTTTGCTTACTTATTTATTGGTACCACGATTCCATTTATCTATAGGGCCACCTTTAATTTGTTTGTTTCGCTGTATTTGTTTACCTGGGTAGTAGACTGATGAATACAGATCAATTTCAAGCTCAGCCCTGAGGAAATACAAAACATTTCACAAACAAAAAATACAACAATGTAAGTAATAACAGAATAGTTCAGACCAATTACATAGAAAAAAATGAATATATACATTCCAGTGAACAAGGACACTGCAATGTACAAGCAAGCAGAGTGTAAAGTACAGTATATGCATTAGTTTCTTAACTGGTTCAATCTTCATGGAAACTTGAATGGGGAGAGGGGACCTTGAAAGCAGATAGTTTAGGTGACAGTCTCTGTGTTGAAGAAGGAGCATTTGGTTTGGAAGAAGAAGTGCTTTTTAAGTTGAATTCTGAATTTGGAATAAGTTTTGATTTCCATAATATCAGTGGGGAGAGCTTGGTAAAGAGAAGGCACCTGAGAGGAAAAAGCATATGCAGTCCTGTGGAGTTTGGTTCTAGGAGTTATGAGAGTTGGTGTGACAGAGCATGTGCAGTGCTGTGGGATTTCATTCTTGGGGTAATGAGAGCTGGTGTGACAGAGCATGTGCAGTGCTGTGGAGATTGGTTCTAGGGGCAATGAGAGTTGGTGCGACAGAGCATGTGCAGTGCTGCGGAGTTTGGTTCTAGAAGTTATGAGAGTTGGTGCGACACAGCATGTGTAGTGCTGTGGAGTTTGGTTCTAGGAGTGATGAGAGTTGGTGTGACAGAGCATGTGCAGTGCTATGGAGTTTGGTTCTTGGGGTAAGGAGAGTTGGTGCGACAGAGCATGTGCAGTGCTGTGGAGTTTGGTTTAAGCAGTAATGAGAGTTGGTGTGACAGAGCATGTGCAATGCTGTGGAGTTTGGTAGTAGGGGAAATGAGAGTTGATATGACAGAGCACATGCACTGCTGTGGAGATTGGTTCTAGGGGTAATGAGAGTTGGTGTGACAGATGTAGAAAAAGAAATAAATATAGAAATGAATTCAACTGCATGTTTTTCTGAAGATGGTCTGTGTACGTGACAAAAGAATGTGTGAAGGAATAGAAAAGTACTGAGTGACCCTTAGAAGTTGTTTTTCTCCCTTGGAGACAAGAAGCTTAATGAAGCTGTAACCTTATATGCACATTTCTGCCTAGCCTAGCAACAAGCATGTTTCTGTTAAAACTTAAAGCTTGTCTAATTGTGATTGGTTTAGAGTGTATAGAATGAGGAGTTCTTTTGTTTTAACAAATTGCTGAATTGGCACTAATGTCCTATATAAGCTGCTGATTTCTGTACCTTGGGGAGGCACTTTCTGATTTACTGTGTCTCTCACATGTGTGTTTCAATAAATTTGGATTGCTGCCAAGAGACAGACTTATTTAATGCCTTGCCTTAACACAGAGCATGTGCAGTGCTGTGGAGTTTGGTTTTAGCAGTAATGAGTTTGTGTGACAGAGCATGTGCAGTGCTGTGGAGTTTGGTTCTAGGGGTAAAGAGAGTTGGTGTGACAGAGCACGTGCAGTGCTGTGGAGTTTGGTTCCAGGGGTAATGAGAGTTGGTGTTAAAGAGCATGTGCAGTGCTGTGGAGTTTGGTTCTAGGGGTAATGAGAGTTGGTGTGACAGAGCATGTGCAGCGCTGTGGAGTTTGGTTCTAGGGGTAAAGAGAGTTGGTGTGACAGAGCACGTGCAGTGCTGTGGAGTTTGGTTCCAGGGGTAATGAGAGTTGGTGTGACAGAGCATGTGCAGTGCTGTGGAGTTTGGTTCAAGGGGTAATGAGAGTTGGTGTGACAGAGCATGTGCAGTGCTGTGGAGTTTGGTACCAGGGGTAATGAGAGTTGGTGTGACAGAGCATGTGCAGTGCTGTGGAGTTTGGTTCTAGGGGTAATGAGAGCTGGTATGACAGATCATGTGCAGTGCTAGAGAGTTTGGTTCTAGGACGAGGACAGTTGGTGTGGCTTGTGAGTAGGTTCCCCGGTTGTATGAGGAGTTTTTTTCTTTGTGAAACCTAGCTGCAATGGGAGTAAATGTATAGAGTTGGATTAGTTTGTAGAGCTGGGATCCTAAAAGAAAGTTAGATCTTTGTTTTATGGATATCCATTTAGCTTTTTCTAGGCTGATACAGTGATCCTCACAAAAAAGTGAGTTTGTAATGAATTGGTAGATGCTGTTAGAGATGGTCTGGAGTGTGTCAATGTTTTTCTTGGAGGCAAAAAAAAAATTGGAAGCCCATATTCAAGTTCAGAAAGGAGAACTGCTTTGTAAATAGCCTCTTTGGCTTGTTGAAATTGAAAAGGGGAGATCTTTTTGGCCCACAAGAGGAGGGAGTTTATTTTGGCTTTTACTTTGTCTATGTGGAAATGGAAGTTTAGTAAAAATCAAGCCATAGTCCTAGGTACGGAAAGGTGGTGGCTGTCTCTATGGGATATTTGTACCAGTCAAAGATAGTTTGAGTCAGGTTCTTGGTGAAGTTTCTGTGGAGTTCCAAAAAGCATTGTTTTGGTCTTGGTGGGGTTAAGATGTTTATGGTCTATAAGCCATCAGTAGGCCTCATGCAAGTCTCACAGGAGTTGGCATTGAATGTTGGTCTGAGTGACCTGACTGGTCACTGATCATGTCATCAGCATAGAGGATACATGGGATATGGGTGAGGTCAAAAGGAAGTTTGTTAATGAATATGGCGAAGAGGAGGGGACCAAGAAGGGATCCTTGTGGTACACCATAATAGGCTTATATTATATTAGACATCCATTCATGTTCAGGAAATGACTTACCACTTCTATGCCTCATCTGTACATTGCAGATTATCATGCTGTACGCATAACTGTATAGGAGTTGTAAGCCACACCTTTTTTCACCATGCAGTTGAGCAAAAAATTAAGAATAAATCCACTTACAGAGGAAGTACTGTGAAGCAAGAATCTAATTCCTTATTAAGAAAAACAGCACCTACTTAATCTAAGTGCTTCTAAGAATAGAGATAACATATTTACAGAAGTAACTATCTCAAGCTTCTGGTGGAACCACTGAAACACTTTGGTTGAAAACGGTTGACATAGAAACTTAGCTGTGTGAGTCTTATATACAAGAACTGTGTCTCTCTCTAACCTTGATAACTGAAGCTGTATAGTTAAAGTGCTTTATACCTGTTCTTCATATTCTAGACCAATTCATTACTTTTATTCTTGAGTAAATGACCTCTGGGTTCTCAGTTGATGTGCCATCATGGAAAGAGATGATTCCACAAATCCTAGCAGTGGCTTCACTAACCATAACAGAATACTGCATACAAAACACTGACTCTGCCGGGCTTGTCTGACCCTTCTCCTCTCCCACCAGATATCCGAAACATTTTAATAAATGTTCCATCTGTCTTACTCACTGCTCCTGTTTTAGCAACACATTCCATCTATCTTTTGTCTTCTCAGAAAGAACACTTCCTCATGGACATGTTGAATTGGGTTCATGTAATCTGCTGATCATGTACTCTCTTATCTGCCCTTTTCTTAACAGCCTTGTTTGAATTATCAGACCATGTACTCTCCTATGTGCCCTGTTCCTAATGGCCGTTTGAATCGTCAACCTATTCGTATTACATGAACACATTAAATGCTGCAAAACCTTAGACCAGTCACTGTGGGACATTTCTTGTCACATCCTTCTCCTGAGAAGGCAACCTTCTCACTACTATCCAATACTTCCAATAAGCTAGCCATTTCTATAATAGCATGGACAGTTTGTGACTGCAGTTATAAATACAGAAAATTACTTTTGTTAATTAAGACTGAACAAAGGACAAAACACCAGTTTGAACACAAGCATTTACCTCTGTAGTGTGCTTAAGTTGTGCTCTGCTAAATTATAAAGGTTTTAGTTTCACATTTCTGTTTAATGTTTATAACTGTGATCTAAGCAATGTATTTTTAAATTATAATTTAATCAGGTGTTTTTCTGCTTATGTAATTAATCTCAGTAGTGTTCGAGTAGATTAGTATTGATGCACTAGATTTTTATGACATCATATAACTTGGAAGTTGAAAATGGTCAATCTTAATAACAATCTGGAGATTTTACATGGCCTGTGACCTGTTTGCTGTTGGTTTACCTACTAGTCAAAGATACTTTTTTGGTTTACCAGTTACCAAAAATTTAAGTTAAAAAATGGTGAGTCAAAAAACTGTGAAAATAGAAACATTCCCCTGTGCACCCCTGCATACCACAAACATTATTTATACCAACTCCACAATTGCACCACAGTGGAGAAAGAGAGGTTTTTTATATTCACTTGTGATTGGGTCTTTGAGAATACATGCATTCTGTGGATTTAATTGAACAGATATATGGAGTGAAGTGTTGGGAACCATGGAACAGAGTGCTTTTACTTTGTTATAACAATGATATCCTTAGATCTAGACACATTCCCTTTATTTATAAGCTGTGAAATACAAAAGGACTTTCTTACAGTAATAAACACGTGTTGGCAAAAAGTTAGGTCACTGTCCACATATAAATTCCAAAATCCTGAACTGGATCAACTTTTAAGGGCTTATTGTTAATGTGGCAGTTCCTTGGAATAGCTGACTTCCCAAAGGATATAAAGATGCATTTTTTTGGCATTTAGTTTCAGTCCATGATTTTCACACCAGTTGTTTATTTGTGACAAACTTTCCTGTAGGATGAATAAGTCATTAGGAAGTCAATGATTGCTCATAGCTTGCTGACTTAGTCAGCCAGAGACTTTTGATACTGGCTCTTAATAGATGCCAAACAGGAACCTATGAACCTATGAATCTGACCAAGATTTGGCCAGGACTGACTGAATCCATAGCATATAGGCTGCATACCCAACTCAGTAGTTAATTTACTGGAGGGGAGCAACATTATCACCAGCTAGACCTTAACTTTGCATTTGTACCTCTTACAGCACTACAACGAATACCATTTTTTTTAGTTTGGGTTCTGCTGCCGTAAAGCTGCAACTGAATCAAGAATAATAATTAGCATAATACTGTAGCTCGAAAAGCAGTTCCACGTTAAGCTACAGCATAAAGCCACAAGACTAAACTTTGTTCGGGAAATCAAAGACTTAAATAAACTCGTAGGAAAAAAAAACAGGATTGAGTCATTTCTAGAGTCTGCTTCCATTCCAGACTGCAGGAGATTTTCTGTTAATACTGGCAGAGTCACACCAGGAACTTTGGGTAGGGTCTGGGTATAAGGGCCGTCAGTGGAAGGAAATGACTGGTCTCGCTCTCTGACATTGTATTCTGCTTTTGCAATACTGATGTGTATTTGGGTGAAGCAGGCAGAAATAGCAACCTACGGCTTCTGTGAAGCAAGAATGCACTGATATAAATACTTATATCCTGGCAGGGTCAAACTAGATATTGTATATAGGCAGTGGGTGTGGGATCAGATTGGCCCTGCTGCTTTGATGTTGTAATTCTGACTTTGCAGGATTGATAAGTATTTGGAATACAGGCTAAGACTTCTGTTCTTGTGAAATAAAAATTCAGTAATTCAACCATTAATTTATCCTGGCAATCTCACACCATATACTATGGTTAGGTGATGGTTGTAGAGGATGTCTGTAAATCAAACAATTAGCCTTGCAGGCTAATGTGTATTTAGGTGAAGCAAGTTAAAATACAAGATGTGACTACTGTTTCTGTGAAACAGAAATGCATTAATGTAACCATTATTTTTTTCATGGCAGGGTCAAACCAGGTATTTTGGTAAGCAGTGGGTATTGGAGCTGATTGGTCTTCTTGTTTATACTTTGCCGAACTAATATGTCCTTGGGTAAAGCAAACTGGAATTCAGTCTGAAAGATCTGTTGAGAAACAAAAATGCATAAATGTACTTATAATTGTATTATTCTGACAGGCTCAAAGCAGATACTCAGTGCAGGTTTTTTGGTATAGGGGATATCAGTGGATAAAATGATCGGCCTTACTGTTTGCTGTTGTAATTCTAACTTTGCAGGACTAATGTGTATTTGGGTGAAACAAGCTATGACTACTGTTTCTGTGAAACCAAAACAGATTTGTATTTGTATCACTTTCAACAGTACAAATAGTAATAACATTTAGATTTTGGTTGTACTGCAGAAAAGTTGCAGCTGAATTAACATTAAAAATCAGCATATCGCTGTACCCCCAAAAGCAGTTCCACATTAAGCTAAAATGATTGGTCCTGCTACTTGCTCTTGTAATTCTTGCTGAGTAGGATTAATGTGTATTTGTGTGAAGCAAGCTAAAATACATGCTTTGTCTACTGTTTTTGTGATACAACACTACATTAATGTAACAGTTATTTTTAATCCCAATCACACATCTGAGGTGTACACACTCAATAAGGTGGCTGTAACTGGTTGTTGGTTGTGTCTGTGTGTGAATGAAAGTAACTTGTTCTTGTTTGCTCCATTTATGCAGTTACTTATCTGTGTTTTTAAAGGACTTATATGTATATTTATGAGAAGCAAGTTGCATTGTTTTTTTATTGTGGTTATAGTTAGTAAAATGATGCTAAAATACATTCAGAGCTCTCAGTGTTTTCTGATTTTGCATATTGCCATTCATCTTATTTTATATTTTAGTCTTTTTCTTTTAAAATTATTTATAACATTTCCAATAAAATTTGTGTTTTCTGGTAAATTGTTAAGAATTGCAGTCTCTAAATATTGACTAGCATTTGAGTTTCAGCCTTCATACCACTCAGCATTATACAAAGTTACTGCCTTAGGAGGTCTGGGTAGGATTTACGTGAAAGCAACCAACTGTTGGTACAGTAGTGCAGTGAGTAGTGGTGTTATGTCACAGCGCCCAACCGTTGGCACAGTAGTGCAGTGAGTAGTGGTGTTATGTCACAGTGTCCAACCGTTGGCACAGTAGTGCAGTGAGTAGTGGTGTTATGTCACAGTGCCCAACCGTTGGCACAGTAGTGCAGTGAGTAGTGGTGTTATGTCACAGTGCCCAACCGTTGGCACAGTAGTGCAGTGAGTAGTGGTGTTATGTCACAGCGCCCAACTGTTGGCACAGTAGTGCAGTGAGTAGTGGTGTTATGTCACAGTGCCCAATCGTTGGCACAGTAGTGCAGTGAGTAGTGGTGTATGTCACAGTGCCTGGTTCTCTGTTTCAGTTTTCGGCTGTGGTTCCTTCTGCTTGGAGACTGTATGCCCTTCCTGTCTCTGTAGGTGTTTTATCCCAGATGTTCTGGTTTCTACAAACACCTGAAAGGCATGCCATAGATGAATGTGTGTTTCTTCAAATTGCCAGTAAAAAAGTGTTTAGTGTGAGTAATGCTCACACACTTACGTCTCTGTGTTTGTATGTATATTACTCAGAATTACTGCAGTTTTAGAAGTACAAATATGAATGTGGAGAATTGCAGGAAGTAATGCAGGTGAGGAAGGTTGACATTGTTCATGTAACAGAAACATGAAGGTACCTGTGTGCAGGTTGTTCAGGAATTCCAGAGAAGAGAAAGATAGACTTGGAATAGAAATCTGCTTAGAAGGAGGTTATTTGATGCCATTTTAAAGTGGAGGAAGAATAAGCCAAGGATGTGGCAGGGAAGTGGGCAGATTAGAACTTGGCCTACATTCCCAGGTAGTTAAAGTAGAGAAGTGAAGAAAGAGCTAGTGGTTTAATAATGTATCATGCAGCACACACGATAAGAGAAGAGGATGAGAGAATGAAGGAGAAAATAAAGGAGTGTAATATTCATAAGGTGATCTCATTCTGCTCATTGTAGACTAGGAGATTCTGAATTTCAAGTTAGATTGGGCATTGATTGATTTCTTGGCCTATTAAGGGTCTTACTTACTGGCACAAGACTCCATAACAAATAATACAATTCTGGATGTTGTCCAAAGCAGGGCAAATGGTGTAAATCATATACAGCTGAAAGCAACATTTAGCAATATTGAGCATTCCACTCTGTAGTGTAGTTTATGGGATGAAAAGGTAACAATACAAAGGCCAAAAAATTGGTGGGGGGTTTTAAGAGACTGGATTATGCTGGTTGGTGTTGGATTGTCAAGGATAAAAAAGAGACTGTGTTTAAAGTAAATGTGCAATGAGAATTGATCAGGGATGGAGTATTTAGGGCTATGGACAAGGTTATGAGGATAAGACAAAAAGGCAAAAATGGAATAAGACCAATGTGATTTTGACAGTGCAAACTATAATGTCTACAAGTAATGGAAAAGAAATGGTCAGAAAGTGGAGGAATTGTACTTTAAGAAGGATAAAACAGAATCTAACCAATGTGATGACAGAATTCTGATGCCAACAATTAGTGCAAACTATAGGGTCTAGAAATAGTGGAAAGGAAATAGTGAGAGTGGAGACATTTTAGTACAAGAAGGATAAAACAGAATAAGTCCAATGTGATGACACAAAAATGTGATGCCAACAATCACTGCAAACTGTAGGGTGTACAAGGAGTGGAAAGGAAATAGTGAGAGAGTGGAGGGATTTTAGTACAAGAAGGCTAGCAGAAGGCAACAATGGTACTGAGGGCAGTAACTGGACATCCAGGTGGCAGAAGGGATAACAAACAGAATAAGGTCATTCTAGGTATATAGCAAAAAGGTGGAAAGGAGAGACATAACAGAAGACATGGCAAGATAACTGAATGAATACTTTGCCTCAATATTCATAGAGAAAAACAAACTGAATGTACAATGCTGAGATAGAGGCATAGCAAATTGGTGAAAGTACTGGACAGACACCTGAACAGAGAGGGAGGAGGCAGAAAGGGAACTGGTTGTGCATATAATGAGGAAGGATAAAGCACAAAGACTAGGTAAATTACCCCCCAGTGTCTCCTGGAATCTAGCCAGTATGGCCTAGAGTCCTCATGATAAATATCATCAACAGATCAATGGCCACTTTAGAAATGCCTGAGAACTCGTGTAAACTAAGTATGGTATTCTTGTGCATTGGGGGAGGGGTGTAACAGATACCTGAAGGGAGGGCTGGTAGCATTCCTAGAGAACAATTTCCAGGACTGTAACCAACATGAGGTGTTAACCAGAAGGAGCTATAATTCACACTTGGACCACTGTTATGATTGGATTGCAGGTACACTTGACAGGAGACTGAGGAATGACATGCTCTACCTACATTTCAGCAAGGCGTTCGCTCGAGTGGCTGGATTGTGGGACTGGGACTGAAAAACGGGTTTGATATATGGAGATCAAGCATTGTGCAAAGAGTGAGGATGTCAGGAATAAGGAAAGTGACAAGAGGAGTACAACAGGGGGTTCGATACTCCTCAATGGGCTTCACTCAGGAATATCCGAGGGGAATACAGAACTGAATCAACCTCTTTACCAATGACACAAACATATGAGCAGTGGTAAAAGATGCAGAAAAAGCCTAAGGAAGGACATAGAAAAGCTGATGAAGTGAGCCAAAAGGTGGCAGTTGAGGTTCATGCAGATAAATGTAAAGTAGTCTGTACTTAATCCATAACAGACAGGCTGTGAAATATCAGTTAGAAATTAAAACAGATGGCTACATAGAAGGAAAGGGATATGGATCTGTGGATCCCACCCAAAATAGAGCATCAAGAATAGAGTGAGAGGGCATTAGGATCAGAAAACAACATGTTTGGGTGCATCTTTATAGAAGCAGACACCAGAATCAAAGAGGTAATTGATCAATTATACAGGGCATTCATCAGATGATACTTAAATTCTATGTGTAGTTCTGGAGGCAATACAGGGAAATAAGATATCAGGCTGCAGGAGGGAGTCCATATGAAGGCTACCAGAAGGATCGATAGGATGGAAAAGAAGTGATATGACCAGAGAGGAAATATTATTATCACACAAGAACAGAAGTGACTGGGGTAAAAGTTCAATTCAGGGAGATGTGAAAAGTTCATTTGGAACAGAAATGGCAGAAGAGGATGAATGAACACAGGCAGCAGACTGCATCTTTGAAAACAATGTGTGCCAGAGAAGACTGTGGACCCTTTGAATGGGCTACCAAAATGGGGAGTGGATGTGAAACCCACAAAAACACTCATAAGAGTGTGTAACACTAAAAGTAAGGATGCAGGAAGGTTGGGCTAGAGATAAAGTACAATGTTAAATGCAATTAAAAGACAGGCTAGCTTTAGCCAGATGCACTGCTGTGGGAAATAAGAACCCTAATTCCAGCCAAGGTGAACCAGAGCTGATCCGCAACTCAGGCATCTGCTGAAGCTGTCAGGGAGGATGCCTAACATGGGTCTCTCTTAGATCATTGGTGGAAGCTAAGGGTTGGAAAGTTCATGAGACTTAGGATATGGGATGATCAATGTGGCTCCCATAGGGCACAAGCAGGCTCATTTTCACAGGCCACACATTGTTGCCAGTCCAGCCAAAGGTATGAATAATGTCAGAAAGTGAAGGAGTAAGCCTTATGAAAAGCTCTGGTACACTGCTGACCAAAGATGACCCTGGCATTTCTGGTTCTACTCCGTGCTTCCTCCCAGAACCTGTCAATGGTGTACTTAATTACTGGGTGTAATATTGGTGGGAAGCAAGGATTTCCAAGCCCCCTTCCTTCTTTATTTGTTCCTTCTTGCCAAGCAGTAAGTGGGAAGAGACTGGAGCCATGAGAAAGAGACAAGCAGCTGATGGTGACAGCTGAAGGACACCAGCGAGACAAACTACGGCATACGTATATAGGCTTATTGTCTCCTTCTGCCATTAGGCAAATGTAATGTCACGTGATGTAATGCCACAGTGTAAACGTTGTACAACAAAATGCTATCTACAGACTCACAGGCAGTGCATGGAGATTACTGCAGTTTTATTTTCATGGACTCTAGGTCCTACTTCCTAGGTGTGAAATCCATATAGCTGAATGGGAAGTCGTAGTCTGATGAAGGAACAGGAACACTGAAATGTTTTGGTAAGAGGCGGCACTCATATTGATGGCATGCACAGTGTTACAGTATGGAGGGGAGGGTTCATGTGAGTAAAACTGTATGAAATCATTAGTCTTATGAATGTATCACTTGAGACTAGTACTGCTAAGTTTGTAAAATACTTTCTCCTATTAACAGGAGTCACAGGACGGAGAGATCACTCAAGCATTCCCGTAAAACTTCAGCTAACTAAAGTGATAGTTGTACTTCCTAGCACATTGCAGTGTTGTCACATTACACTATGCCCTCCATCCAGCCTGTTAGGACTGGTCACTGAGTGTAGCCAGCCCAAGCAGTAGCACTGGCTTATGACAAAACGTCTGTTTTCAAGCAGAACTACAGTTAACCGTCTGTGTTGAAAATTCCAATGAATTCTTCCACAAAGGGGGAAAATACCTAGATATTAATTTACAAAGCTGGTAGATTGTGACTAATGTGTTCACCTTAACTAAAGACATTGCTTGAGTAGATGCATGCATTTGTTTACAGCTGTATGCTTCACACTGTGGCATTGCAATATAATGTAGTCATCTGACATTTTCTTGCAAAAAAAAACAATGATTACAGTGGAAGAATGGATTAAAAATGTAGGAATTTCAAATGAAAAGTACTTAGCTGCCTGACTGTGTGGAAAAGGCTGTGAGATCTGATTCTGCTGTAAGAAAGACCACATTACAGAATTAGGTATGCAAAAGTCCATACACAAGAAAGGTGGATAATATAGGTTAAAAATTAGGGAAATACATGGTCAGAGAAATACTATATACTATAGCAGCATTACAGTAGAACTGGTAATAGTATAATTTTTTTTTTGAGTTTCACAGACATCCACTCACCCACACCCACGCACACACATGCACACACAAACGTGAATGGGAAAGTGATAAAGATAGCTATATAAGAGAGTGTGTGTGAGAGGAAAACAGAAAGGTGGTTTGTTAAAGAGAAACAGAGTTACCAAACAATGTAAAGTGTCTCACTGGAGAAAATAAATACAGGGACGCAGTCTCACTGGAGAAAATAAATACAGGGACGCAGTCTCACTGGAGAAAATAAATACAGGGACGCAGTCTCACTGGAGAAAATAAATACAGGGACACAGTAAGACCATAATCTTGAGCTACAGTTTTATTCTTCTTCTTGATTTAGCCCACACATATCTCGGCTAACCCTGACTTTGCCTAAGGGTTTGCTTTGTCCCTCATAAAATGTGTGTGAATCTGTAATTATAGTCACGGAGCAATATCAGCTATTTCTGTTGCATTTTGTTCTTATTCTTTTAAAAATATATATTACTGCTAATAATTTATTACTTTCCATAATTGAAACATACTAATTAAAATGCATCCCTTAGCGGCTATTTCCTAGAATATGTTTTTATTTACCCTTTGATTTTTGAAGGAAGAAGCTGAGAGCTATAACTTAGCCTATAGCATTCAGTAATAATGTGTGTGCTTCTTTTACTGATAAACCATAAAATATGGAACACATTTCTTTTGGACTTATTTATGAATGCATTTATTGTAGTTCAGACAGATCTGAATCAGTTCACTTCATACTGATACAGCAGACGTCTTAGCATTTTGCTTTTTACCTTTCAGGTTTAAATACAGATCTCACCTTTTTTCCTATACAAATTCATTGTGACCAGCGGTAGGTTTATATGCTACTGTAGAGTGGACCAGACAGTGGACATTTAGTAATACAATCTATATGCCACTTAAGGTAGCACATTGAATCCCAGTATAAGTATGAAAATATAAATACTGCTACTCTAACAATTTTAAGTAATTACCATTTTTGCAAGCTGTTGCAAAAATCACATGCACTGTTTTGTTTATTCAGTAGATGTTTCAGCTGCAAAAGATTAATTGAATTTACCTCCATCATGCATATTTCCCATCCAAAACACACTACATCTGTTTTTGATTTTTCTCAGCCCTCCAATACACACTGATTCACCAGAGTCTAATAAATTCATTTGTTCATTCCCCCTATTTTCTGGTATTTCAAGGTGCTGAACAGGGGAGATAAGAGCTACAGGGTTAAGCAATTTATTTTACATTACTAACACCTTAAGCCTGTTGGCTGGAGGGTGCAGTGCAGCTATTTCTACATCAGGTTAAAAGGAAGTTCCCCACTTCCCCATACTTACTTTGCCTGTTCAGAGTTTACAGCTCTTCTCAACAAGCCCCCACCCCCATGGTGCACCCTTCAGTACATATTCAAAGGTGATGCTCTTGCAATGGAGATGGAAATCATATCCCTAAGATGGGTGAGCCAGGATTAGATACCCACTCCCATCCCTTTCTAGTTGGCTTCAAGTGTGCCTGAGCTGGTAATCAAACCTCAGTTATCAGGGACATAATCAGTACTTTATTGCTTTATATCACGGAGATGGATGAACTGATGAACACTTTTGATAAGAATAAAATGCTAACCAAATAAATAAAAGCATTTTTGGGATGTACTGTGATCTAGAAACAAGTGTTGCTGTTTCAGAGGGGGTGATTTTGTGCTCCAATTTCAGGCTGTAGTACCCTGTAGGCGCAGCCTACATGTCTTCTGTAGGCTTATGTGAGTTTTTGTTGGGAAGTAAAGGTTTTTCCCACATTTTAAAGGTATGCAGACAGGTGAACTGCCAAATCTTCAAACTGCATCTAAATGTATGTGCATTGTGAATGTGGCTATGTGCAGAAGTCAACCAGCATCCAATTCTCTGACCCTGGTTTTATAAAATAGTTAATGAAAATGGATGACTAGTAGGAACTGTATTGTCTGGCTGTGTTGTACCAATCAGACATTGCCATTCAGAGGCACAGTTACTGTTACCTTCAGCCTTTTAAACCACAGGCCCTGTCTGTCCATCAAGTAACCAGCTCCAGAGCCAACTATAACAAAACTAGGAATTGCAGTCACTAGGATACCACTATCCCTACATATAGTTTGAATAGTTTAATGAGGGTGTATATTAGAACATCAAAGTTTCAAAACTTCAAATGTTCTAATATCGACCCCTATTCAGCGAAAGCTGAAAACATCGAACATACAGAACAGTGAATTTTTTCCTAGGGAAAAAATTTGCTGTTCCAAAACACATACACACAGCACAAGCACACCAAACAAACAACAATCCATGCACATACACCTAAAATCTTATACCTAACCCTATACTAAACTATATACACACCACTAACTATCCACTTACCTTATCCCAAACCCTAACCCTAAGGAACATCACTATTGCACACTCACCTCACCTGCACCCTAACTCACCTACCCCGCGCTAGCCCTCATGTCCACACAATCGCACACTTACCTGACCCGCGCCCTAACCTTAAGTGACCTAACCCGCCCTAACCCTCATGTCCACACAACTGCACACATACCTAACCCACGCCCATACCCTAACTCACCTAACCTGCCCTAACTCTCACATCCACACAATCGCACACATACCTAACCCGCATCCTAACCCTAACTAACCTAACCCGCACTCAATCGCACACTTACCTGAACCCGACCTATAACTTTCCACCACAGCGCTGAAAATACCTAAGCAACAGAACCAGACAACCAAATTCTTTCCCTAGGAAAAAATTTGGTTTTCTGTTGCTTCGATATTTTCAGCTTTCACTGAATAGGGGTCGATATTAGAACATTCGAAGTTTTGAAACTTCGATGTTCTAATATAGACTTGTTTAACGAGATATCTACTTAATATGTACGCAAATTGCAGAGAAGAGATTTTCCTTTGTCAAGTAGTATCTAGGAGTGAAATAAAGGTAACAGACTTCTTGAGAACTCAATACAGTGCTTGCATCTCATATATCCGGAATAACACTCTTTTCATTAATCTTGCAATGTAAATTTAGCCAATGATTAAAATACACGTTATATATAAATAATTTACACACACAACACTTAAAGTCAAGATGAAAAATAGTGCCATCATAATTAATCCAATGATGTTTCATATCTTTGTTTATATTTATTTATTGACATTTGGCTACAGGTAACGTCCAATCAGTTGAGTGCCCATTTTCAGTGAAACTTCAGCAAGAAAAGCTCCAAAGTATTACAAACTTTTAAGAACAATAATTTTACAGTCTTCAAAAATAGTACAAAAACATCTCCAGTTTAAATAATTATACCAAATTAGACATAAATCTGGATTCAATATTTATTTATTATTTTATTTATTTTACATTTGTTGACCTATACACAATAAAACCTGTGTAGGCTCCATGTAGAGCCCACACAGAATGTACCTGTGTGCACAGCCATGGTTCCTCCCCAGCAGTGAGCTATACATATTAATTATGGCCTGGTATGAAGGGAGATCAGAGTTACATGGATAATGAATCTATGCCAGTAGCAATGTAGAGGCTGTTCCGTAGTAGTGGACTGTCCAGAAACCTTTTGAACAGGTGTTAAGCACAGGACAGAAGTATTTGTTTTAATTTTATGTGCTGTTTGTGCGGTGCTGCACAATGCTTACTGATGCCAAGCTGCACTTATGCATACACACCTGACATCTGCTATATATCTAAAAATAAAAATGTAATATGGAACACATTTCTTTTGGACTTATTTATGAATGCATTTATTGTAGTTCAGACAGATCTGAATCAGTTCACTTCATACTGATACAGCAGACGTCTTAGCATTTTGCTTTTTACCTTTCAGGTTTAAATACAGATCTCACCTTTTTTCCTATACAAATTCATTGTGACCAGCGGTAGGTTTATATGCTACTGTAGAGTGGACCAGACAGTGGACATTTAGTAATACAATCTATATGCCACTTAAGGTAGCACATTGAATCCCAGTATAAGTATGAAAATATAAATACTGCTACTCTAACAATTTTAAGTAATTACCATTTTTGCAAGCTGTTGCAAAAATCACATGCACTGTTTTGTTTATTCAGTAGATGTTTCAGCTGCAAAAGATTAATTGAATTTACCTCCATCATGCATATTTCCCATCCAAAACACACTACATCTGTTTTGATTTTTCTCAGCCCTCCAATACACACTGATTCACCAGAGTCTAATAAATTCATTTGTTCATTCCCCCTATTTTCTGGTATTTCAAGGTGCTGAACAGGGAGATAAGAGCTACAGGGTTAAGCAATTTATTTTACATTACTAACACCTTAAGCCTGTTGGCTGGAGGGTGCAGTGCAGCTATTTCTACATCAGGTTAAAAGGAAGTTCCCCACTTTCCCATACTTACTTTGCCTGTTCAGAGTTTACAGCTCTTCTCAACAAGCCCCCACCCCATGGTGCACCCTTCAGTACATATTCAAAGGTGATGCTCTTGCAATGGAGATGGAAATCATATCCCTAAGATGGGTGAGCCAGGATTAGATACCCACTCCCATCCCTTTCTAGTTGGCTTCAAGTGTGCCTGAGCTGGTAATCAAACCTCAGTTATCAGGGACATAATCAGTACTTTATTGCTTTATATCACGGAGATGGATGAACTGATGAACACTTTTGATAAGAATAAAATGCTAACCAAATAAATAAAAGCATTTTTGGGATGTACTGTGATCTAGAAACAAGTGTTGCTGTTTCAGAGGGGGTGATTTTGTGCTCCAATTTCAGGCTGTAGTACCCTGTAGGCGCAGCCTACATGTCTTCTGTAGGCTTATGTGAGTTTTTGTTGGGAAGTAAAGGTTTTCCCACATTTTAAAGGTATGCAGACAGGTGAACTGCCAAATCTTCAAACTGCATCTAAATGTATGTGCATTGTGAATGTGGCTATGTGCAGAAGTCAACCAGCATCCAATTCTCTGACCCTGGTTTTATAAAATAGTTAATGAAAATGGATGACTAGTAGGAACTGTATTGTCTGGCTGTGTTGTACCAATCAGACATTGCCATTCAGAGGCACAGTTACTGTTACCTTCAGCCTTTTAAACCACAGGCCCTGTCTGTCCATCAAGTAACCAGCTCCAGAGCCAACTATAACAAAACTAGGAATTGCAGTCACTAGGATACCACTATCCCTACATATAGTTTGAATACTTTAATGAGGGTGTATATTAGAACATCAAAGTTTCAAAACTTCAAATGTTCTAATATCGACCCCTATTCAGCGAAAGCTGAAAACATCGAACATACAGAACAGTGAATTTTTTCCTAGGGAAAAAATTTGCTGTTCCAAAACACATACACACAGCACAAGCACACCAAACAAACAACAATCCATGCACATACACCTAAAATCTTATACCTAACCCTATACTAAACTATACACACACCACTAACTATCCACTTACCTTATCCCAAACCCTAACCCTAAGGAACATCACTATTGCACACTCACCTCACCTGCACCCTAACTCACCTACCCCGCGCTAGCCCTCATGTCCACACAATCGCACACTTACCTGACCAGCCCTAACCTTAAGTCACCTAACCCGCCCTAACCCTCATGTCCACACAACTGCACACATACCTAACCCACGCCCTTACCCTAACTCACCTAACCTGCCCTAACTCTCACATCCACACAATCGCACACATACCTAACCCGCATCCTAACCCTAACTAACCTAACCCGCACTCAATCGCACACTTACCTGAACCCGACCTATAACTTTCCACCACAGCGCTGAAAATACCTAAGCAACAGAACCGGACAACCAAATTCTTTCCCTAGGAAAAAATTTGGTTTTCTGTTGCTTCGATATTTTCAGCTTTCACTGAATAGGGGTCGATATTAGAACATTCGAAGTTTTGAAACTTCGATGTTCTAATATAGACTTGTTTAACGAGATATCTACTTAATATGTACGCAAATTGCAGAGAAGAGATTTTCCTTTGTCAAGTAGTATCTAGGAGTGAAATAAAGGTAACAGACTTCTTGAGAACTCAATACAGTGCTTGCATCTCATATATCCGGAATAGCACTCTTTTCATTAATCTTGCAATGTAAATTTAGCCGATGATTAGTCACTGCATGTGTATTCGATTCTGACACCAGTCAACTGTAAAAAAGGAAGTGAATAAAGATTGCAGAAAAAAAATGTCTGATAAATGTAGTGCAATACCCAGAATAAGGTTTAAGCTTGTGCTATGGCCATTTGTAGTCAAATAATGCTGTATATTCCTCCCACACCTGGAGCAAGGTATATGGGTAAGGTAGCTCACGTTTAGGGCAGATATCCATGTGTACAACTGCCATATTTTCAGGATCAATATCAATAAGTGTAAAGCAGGATTGTGCCTTGATAAATAATCTTTTCCAATAAGTGTGACATATTCCTATATGCCTTTTCTATTCTGACATCAGTCAACTGTTAAATTTAGTGCACATGTTCCCTGGAGTCACAGCTTGTGGGTTCTAATCCCATGGCAGCCAACTAAGAAATCACTGTCAACTGTCATGATTTTTTGGAATGAAATGACTAGTGTCCCATATGTCTGGTCCATGAATAGCAGATAAATGCCATTACTTGGAATGCAATTTATTAGCAAATCCATTTACAGAACAACTTGGTAGTAATCTGAGTGCACTATGTAAAACAGATCCCTGCAGTTGTAGTTGTGTACCTGCATTTGTTATTGCTTGGTCCATACTGTCCCATGCTAACAGGTTGAGAGGTCTGTTCATGTAACATCATCTATAGAAGAACTAGAGTCACTGTACACACAACTGATACTGCACATCTGTAGAAGTATGTATTAGTATTCTGTGTAGTAATATCACCTGCGAGGTCACTAATGCTATGTTTTTCTCTCTCTCTCCCCACCCCTTATCTTCTCTAATTTATTATCATGAAATGTATTAATTTATTACTGTAATTTACTATTATGGTTTGATATTAATATAGTCATTTAAACCAGCTGTTAGACTGGCGTTATGGGTAATCTCATACTAGTTTGTTGTTAACATACTTATCATTATATTATTTATTGTTTATGTTTATATCCAATTTACTATACTGTGACAAGGTAGGCCAGTTCCAGGTGATCCACATGCCTTGCTTCCACTGGCCATGGCACCGGGACCCAGCACATCTGGGCCTTAGCCTGGTGGTGCTCCCTCTGCTGCCCCTGCACTACCTGTGGCATTGGGTAGTTCCACCCCAATTGCTGGGACTGGGCCTCCCCTCTGGGAGCAGAGGTGGAGGAGGTTATTTTTGTTACCCGTCAAGAACTGCTAGGGTGGTTCACTGAACTGTTGGTGCATGCCTGTGCTAGATGGAGAGCATGCTCACCATCCTTGAGGAGTAATCCTTTCCCAGGACACCATCCTCTACCACTGGCACCACAGGGCAGTGAAGGAGCAGTGCTAACAGACCCATTTGTGAGGACTTGATTCACAATGCTACCTCGAGGATGCTCATGGGACTGGGATTCCACAACACCCTCCCCATCCAAGGTGTACACCCCCCTCTTGTGTCACTCACCAATCCTGTCTGCTGTCTTGTCTGTCTGCAAAAGTTTCCTTACCTTCCCAACTTACCTCCCCCACATGTACCTATGTCCCTTCCCCAACACCCCAGTCTCACCTTAAAAAAAATGGGCACCTGTCTCAAAAAAAAATTCTTCCCATACATAGCTCTCCATTTCGCACGTGCCCACTGGATATACTTAATTTGGTCCAATTAGCTTGACAACGCAGTTAGGTTGTCATCACCCCTCTCTGGGATTGACCGTCCAAATTCAACTAAAAATCTGTCACATTGCACAGTTGGTAATGAAAAAATGGATATTTATGGTTCTTTCCTGCACCATCCTGTACATCTCTCCCTCCCTTTCACTATGTTTTCCCCCCTACTTGTACCCGTTTTCACTACTGTCTTATCTCCCCATTTTTCTTTTCTTTAAAGATTTTTTGCACGATGAGGCGTACCGCATCGCTTAGCTATGCTAAATAGCACTATACTGATATAAGCTTTTGGGACAATATTAATTCCATTCAGAAACTATATCTGCACCCTATTATGAACCCATGACCATCGCACCTGCAAAACAGTGGAACATCCCACCAAGCCACACAGCTGCTAATGAAAACAGGTGTTTTAAGCAAAACATACTAATGCTGTAGTTCCTCTCGTGTGTTTAAATGGTGCTGCTCATTGCACTGCACCTTGAAAAACAGCTAAGAGAATTCTACAAAAATAGTACTGTAATTGGCACTCTAGTAGGTTCATAGGTTAGTACATAGGCAGTTAGCTTAGTACTAACCTATGAACAAAAATAGTACTGTAATCGGCACTCTAGTAGGTTCATAGGTTAGTACATAGGCAGTTAGCTTAGTACTAACCTATGACCCTATGAAAAAAATAGTACTGTAATCGGCACTCTAGTAGGTTCATAGGTTAGTACATAGGCAGTTAGCTTAGTACTAACCTATGAACCTATGAACAAAAACAGTACGGTAATCGGCACTCTAGTAAGTTCATAGGTTAGTACATAGGCAGTTAGCTTAGTACTAACCTATGAACCTATGAACAAAAACAGTACTGTAATCGGCACTCTAGTAGGTTCATAGGTTAGTACATAGGCAGTTAGCTTAGTACTAATCTATGAACCTATGAACAAAAATAGTACTGTAATCGGCACTCTAGTAGGTTCATAGGTTAGTACATAGGCAGTTAGCTTAGTACTAACCTATGAACAAAAACAGTACTGTAATTGGCACTCTAGTAGGTTCATAGGTTAGTACATTGGCAGTTAGCTTAGTACTAACCTATGAATCTATGAACATAAATAGTACTGTAATTGGCACTCTAGTAGGTTTATAGGTTAGTACACAGGCAGTTAGCTTAGTACTAACCTATGAACAAACATAGTACTGTAATCGGCACTCTAGTAGGTTCATAGGTTAGTACATTGGCAGTTAGCTTAGTACTAACATATGAACCTATGAACAAAAACAGTACTGTAATTGGCACTCTAGTATGTTAATAGGTTAGTACATAGGCAGTTAGCTTAGTACTAACCTATGAACATAAATAGTACTGTAATTGGCACTCTAGTAGGTTCATAGGTTAGTACATAGGACCACTTTCATCCACCCCTAGTACAACACTAGAAAGTGCACAGACTGTCAGGTAATGCAATAGCCTGAATTCCCAGAGGATGTTGAAGTGTGTACTGAAATTGTGGCCCAGTAATATCAGACTGCAGCCCACAATGTTTTGCTGGTGATATCACAGACAACCACAGCTATACAAGTAGCCTACATATATGCAGGATGAGCTAGATGCAAGGGGTGCAGTACACACTCAACAGAGGACTACCATGACTTAACATGTGACTTGGCAGTTATCCAGCTGTGTGACATCATGGTTAATGTACACCTACCTGTTTTCTAAGACACACTAAGCATTTTGCTTTTCATTGTCTTACTGATACCCTCGGCTGACAGACTTACCTGACACACATACCTTACTTCCCAGTGGGGTAGGTACTCTCAATCTGGCCCTGCCTAGACAACAAGGCTGCCCCAGGTCCCATACTTGCTCTTAAAGCTTGCTGTCTTGCAAAGTGTTCACTCTTTCTGCCTATGCCTATTGCCTGCAGCATCACCTTAAGCTTCAGCCTGTAGCACACACATTTGTATGTAAATAGTGGCTGCTACAGACATTTTCTCTCTGCCTTGACATAGTATCTGTCCCCCACTATTTTCCAACCCAACATATGAGAAAGGGGTTGCAATCTACATTGAGGCCTTATATCTTTTTTAGTGGTTGCATATGATGGGCTGATTATACTGCAAATCAGCTGTGTTGGCTGAAATTAGCACTTCAGAACCAAAAATCGGTTCAAATGCAATCACTTGCTAATAGAGAACCATGTTAAAAAGGCAATCAGCTAGCTAGGGGAAACATTGTGTATAGGAGTTACTTTGCATGGTCAACTCATTGGCATGTTTATATATTTCTGTACTGTTCAATAGAGTAGTATTGTACTCCATCAGGTATGTAACCTTTTTCTTCCAACAGGATACATATGTGTCCATATACTTAGGAGGCATGGGGATTACAGCAGTAAGTCTTGCTTGAAATTGTACTGATGACATGTCATTGATCTGCACATGTGTTATACCTACAGAGGAACTAGAGTATAGTACTGTTAGAATGCTCTCCTGGAAACTTCCTGCTAATAGCAGTGGTAATACTACACCGCTACTTGTGCGGCACTGCTGATTTTAAATATTATAAGGAGGGTTTACACATATGGGCCACAACTTAATGGACTGATATGTTGGGTGTGTGATCATACAACAGTAATTGTCATGTCATAAGCAGGAATAGATGACTACTGCTACTATCCTACTCACATCCACACCCTTACTATATCTGAATGGTGTTGAATATGAGATGTGTAACCAAGTAATGCCTACTGGTAGCCATCTGTTATTGCTTTATCTCCACATACTATACTCCCACATATGAGATTCTAACACATGTTCCCATTTTGTTGTCTTTCAGGGAATATGTATCCCCAACATCGGGACCCTTTTACAACGGCGGAAAACAATACGATCCTGGAAGCCCTGCATCAACACTACCAACCCCTGCTGTCCAGGGAAGGACAAACAGAGAAGAGCGGGCAGCACTGTGGGCTAACCTGGTTTGCAATATAAATGCAATTGGTCACTAGAGCAGGACATATGAGGAGGTGTGACACCGTGCCACTGATATGATAAATGCCACCCACAGAAGAGCAGGAAATGTGTCCAGGGATCATGTTGTCACCAGTGGAGGGCCTGCAGCAGAACAACCACTGTCAGCCACTGAGGAGTTCCTAGTGAACCTAGGAACACAGGAGAGATCCCAGGCATCCATCACATGGTATGTTGTGGATGTGGGTACCACCATTTCCACACAAGAGGAGTGTCCATGTATGCTTACTTTGATCAGCATTGCAATGCTGTAGCATTCAGTGTTTCAGGGTGTACATAGTTTTACATGGCTGGCAGTTATTTTTATGTGGGGAGGTTAGTTACAGTGTGAATCACATGCTCAGATTATGACCAACAGACCAATTAACATAGTATGCACTGTGCATGTGAGTTATTTGGACATAGTAGCTTGTCATAGTGCAACACGGGTTGCTGTTTACATTACCTCTCCCTCAAATTTCACAGGACCATCAGGAATCAGACACAGCGATGTTCCTGCGTCTGGTAAGCATAACACTGTTGTGTTACAGTTGTAGATTTAATGCATTGCATTAGCTACAGTGTCATCCCAGGCCTTCTGCCTGGATTGATGTACTGTCTGCATGATTGCCTTCCTCACAGATTTGTACCAATGGAACACAGTTTACAGTCATACCTATGCCTTGTAGTTGTGACCACACTGATAGATTTGCAGTATTTGCATTTTATGTGTCAACTGTGCAGAGTCTTGACAAATGTCACCAGTGTACATCACTGTTGCTCATGAGATTCTTAATCAATGAGCTTATTTTTTACAAGTAACTGCAGAAGTCTGTTAGAAAATAATGTCCTCAGGTCCTGGTATATCAGGCTGGGGGTTAAACAAGTCTGTAATACTGCATTGTATACAGTTTAACATATATTGCAAGACTGTAGAGTATAGTAGTGCATGTATTAATGTACCGCTTTTTCCTTTTATCACAGGTGACCAGGGTGGTTGGTCTCTGCTCCCTTCACAACCTAATGTTGTGTCACTTCAGACTCTGATGATGGTGACCAAAGTGAGGCACAGATAGGGGTTGTAGGGGCTGAATCTGTCACAGAGGTTGACATCTCTCCTCTGCTCTCATTATCACCATACACAGTCAGTATGCCTACGCATACCCAATCCCCTGAGGCACAGATATTGAACAGTTAGAGGGCGGAGACATTGAACAAGAAAGTGTGGCTAGTATGGCTACAGTGAGTGTTGATACTGGCCATAGCCAAAGAGGTGGCGAGGTTCCACACAGGCGGATTGATAGGGGTTCTTGTAGGAGGCCTGCTGTCCTTCCACCACTTGTTGCAGGTGTCTCATCATGTGTCACTCTGCATATGTTTAGGACCATCATGGAGGCACAGACACATTCTGAAAGGACCTCCAGATGAATGCTCAGAGATATGGATGCAGCAGGATCTGACATCCATGACTGCCTCCACCGCGTTGCTGATACCCTGGATCAGTTGACTGATAAAGTGTAAAGAGAGTGGCCGGAAAGAGATCGCAGAATATCTTTCTTGGAACAGTCATTGTCTGTGATGGAACATCTGGTTGGAGTTGAGTGTCAGACTTATTGATGTAGGTCAGCAGCTACATCTGCTGAGAGACAACATGGCCATGCTCAGTCATGGTCCCATAGTGGCAGTACATCCAGTGCCCCAGAGGTGAGTGTGCTGTCCACATCAAGATGTGGCAGGCCAAGGGCCCATTTTCCAGGGCATTCCCACGAGGGACACAGTCCCAGCAGACAGCAGATCCCCTCAGATAGTAGCATCACTTCTGACCTTGGGCATGGAGTTGCCAGTGCAACTCTTGGCAGAGTCCGTTCCCATGTTCAGGGGTAGTGATGGTGAACTGTCAGCTCTACCATGCATGGGTTAAAGCTGTCCAACATACAGTCATGTAAGGCTAGCACTGAGCTTGACTGTGTTCACACAGACACACACATCACTATCGCAATCAGGTCACCTGCAGACACACATGGCATATACCATGGACCATCCTGCCTGCTTCCCTTCCTGACTCACACACATGATTGCCAAATTATTGGGTCAGCCTAGGCCTCCTGCACCACCATACAACACCCTGTTCAAGTGATGATACCTGTGCCAATCCCTGTCATCCTTCTCATCGAAGCAGGGACTTGAAGGTATGTGTCTGATGCACAGGGCAACTACCTTAATTACTATGCATTTCTTTAATCCACTGTTGCCTTTCACATGCCACTTGTTCTGGTCACTGATAGATATTGTCTGCTGCCAGTTGTACTGTGAACACCACATTATGTTGTGTACATTAAGTTGGATGATGTTGTAATGGCTGTATATGTACACAGTGAATGGTGTCTCATAGTAATGTTTATGTTTCAGGTGTGGAATTGCTTGGGACACACCTATGGGTCCACTGCTACAATAAACCCATATACACCAGAGCACAAGAAGGAATGTCAACACAGAAACAAAATGTCTTCACAAAGGTAAAGCAGTATAGGTGCATGGCACCATAGGCTCATGTGTATCAGAGTCTAACAAGGACAATGACTTAATGCAGCCTACTAATGAAGCTGTAATCTCTGACATGGTGTGGTACCCATGATAAGTGTAAGCAGGGTCTGGCAGCTGACACATCTACACACTGTGGTATACGAGCTGCACCATCTACAATTCCCATGTGTCCATGACAAATATTTGTCCTAAACCAGTTATGATTGCCTTGTTCTTCATCCCATCATGTAACCTGCACATGATGTGTTACAGCAGAAGTGTTATTCATATGGATGGGGAGACTGTTACATGTAGTGTGTAGTGTCAGGGTTACATACCTGTCTCCGCAGCATGTCCTATTTATACCACAGTCAAGGTGCAGCTGTGTAGAACAGGAATGTCTCATGCAAGTCCTTTCTCAGATGTGCAGGTGGTACACAGTGGGATCTGACACTTCCCTGTATGGCAAACTACACCTCTCCTCCAAAGCATGTAGGAGACAGAATACACAGTTACAACCTTGACATGGTCTGCATTAGACATGTTATGTACATTGTGTATTGGGTTACTGTGGGACCTTTCTGACTGTCACAGGTGTCAGATATGAATGTGTACTTATGTACCAAAGGTGGCATTGCACTCAGTGATAGGTGTGATGACTGCCACATACAGTGTAGCAATGACATTCTGGGGTTTACATGTCACACCTTTCTCTATAGCTGTGCAACAGTACATGAAGGCCCACATCTTACCGACTAGTGAATGCCAAATGCTAGATCACACTCTGTGTCTATAAGTCCCTGACTAATGGGTCAACTGTTGGAGGTGTGCAAACAATACAATATTTTCCAAGGGGTGGATGAGTGACAAAAGTACAGGATTGTGCATTCCTTGGCATGTATTATTTGCCAATGGCTCTAACAGCTGACTATGTGCGTGTGTCAGACTATCCTGGGTAACCATTGGTTCTGTGTAGGAAACACTGACAGTTCCTTATTTGCAATCATCTGCAAATGTAGTCAATCTGAGGCCAATGATAGTGTCCTTGAATGCAGAAAAGGGAATGTCTAGGAGGGGTAGTCCCAGGCATGATATGTGTGTGTGTAGTCAACTGGTGACTGACCTCATTGTAGTGCTGGCCTACACAATCCTATTTTCCCAGATAATGACTGTCAGACACTTGGCTATCCAATGGCTGACAAGTTTGTAAATCACCTCTACAGTGTGTCCACAATGCCTGATGGCCTATTCTTGTCAAATGCCTTCCACACCATGGTAAGTGGGGTGAGTCATTTACCCCTCATCCATCGCATAAACAATCAATTATGTCCAATGCTTAGGGTAGGCATGATCTGACCATGGAAAAAAATGGGTTTTGGGCAATGTCTGCAGGTGTACTACATTCTTTCTGATCATTTTCATGATAATTCCTTTCATGGTTGTAAATGTGACACTACTGAGATATCTGGGGACACCGCTTGTCACTGCATGCTACTTGCCCTGTGTACAACTACATACTGACTTTAATTACATCATGGTTTCCAAGAAGGTAGTCAGCCAACATGTCTGTGTCTGTACAGGCAAGTAGTAGTGGAGAATCATATGTACACCCTTGGAAAGTTAAGGAGGGAGTATTTACTCAGTTATCCTGCAGTTGCACACCTTTCAATCAGTGTGTACTGCGATGACCCAATCATCTTGTGAGGAATGCTGACAAGAGTGGAGTTCCCTGAATTGCTGGTGCCTGGCTACTACAACTTCTGGTCTCGCACAATCTCTGGTCTCATCACAACCACTCTTTTCTGGGATACCATGCTCCTATACTCTGTCTCACACCAAAAGCAAAACATTAGTACAAAGCTCCACATGAGGAGCAGGCCACAGCTTGTTTGATCATCCACATAGTTGTCCCACATCTTGCAACGCTCTGTAGGCGTGACATACCCTTTTCCAGGTAGATGCCTTGAGTAGCAATCAGAGCATTCATTACAGTGTGGCATGTATTATGCCTACTATCCAGTGTTTGTAGAATATCAGTAGGGTAATGAGTGGATGGTTGAGTTGGAGCACAACTGCAGTGTCACAATATAATGTACAATGTCCGGTGACATACGTGTGCAAGGAAGCTCGAGCAAGCACCACAGTGGAGGTGATCCCTGTTAGGTCACAATTTCTATTGTATGCCTCGAATGCATACTAGTATTATGCAGGATATTGTTCTTCCTCACTTCCTTCCTATACATGGTTATGAAAACATTTTGAGCCATATCTTTGGTTACCTTAACATCCACAAATTCCAGCCCCACTGCTGAATATTTAGAGGTAAACCTAAGAAACCCATTCAACTCATTCAAAAACAGATGAAATAAAGTAAATGTTCTGTACCTTGCCACAAAAAAAAATGTCATCCACAAACCTTTTGTACCACTTGATACAAGTGCAGTAGGTATTGTTATATAGGATATATTTGGCTTCCCAGTTTGCCAGGGAGAGGTTGGCATAGCTATTGGCACAAGCTGTCCCCATAGCCATGCCTACCCCTTGGATGTAGTACTCATCACCAAAAATAAACAAATTATTCTCGAGTATAATCTCGAGTAGTGAACAGATCAGGGACACTTTATTGTTTGGAATGTTGTTACTGAGAAGTATCTACCTTATGTTTTTGATGACCCAGTCATTGGGAATGATTGTAAACAGGGACTCTACATCTAGAGTCACAAAGAGGCAAGGACCCTGAATAATCTCAGTGTAATTATTCAACTCACTAAGAAAACAGTATCTTTAAGAATGGTGCTACACTTATCCAATACATCATGCAAGTCCTTTTCTACAAAAATAGAAAGAGGTTCATAGAGATCCACCCTGCAAATAAGGGGGTGGTATAGTAGTGATGGACAAGGAAAACTGTGTACAATCTATGTTCGATTATTTAGGTAACTTTAATCCATATACTAATGTGTCTAGTCAAGTCTTGAAAAGCTGCATTGAAAGGGTCCAGTTTCTAGTGTTTGGTTTGTTGATTACTGGGATGATTTCAGAACAGTTGTTTGAGTATTTCAAAGTTGATTTTCCTGTGGTCCCTATGCTATATGGGCTCCCTAAGATACATAAAAACCTTGCAACTCCACCAATGCATCCCATTGTTTCAACTAGAGGTTGGGTCACTGAACCTCTTTCTAGTTTTTTAGAAAAGGACTTGCATGATGTATTGGATAAGTGTAGCACCATTCTTGTTTTCGTAGTGAGTTGAATAATTACACTGAGGTTATTCAGGGTCCTTGCCTCGTTGTGACTCTAGATGTAGAGTCCCTGTTTACAGTCATTCCCAATGACTGGGGCATTGAGAACATAAGGGAGATACGTCTCAGTAATAATGTTCCAAACAATAAAGTGCCCCTGATCTGTTCACTACTCGAGATTATACTCGAGAATAATTTGTTTATTTTTGGTGAGGAGTACTACATCCAAGGGGTAGGCATGGCTATGGGGACAGCTTATGTCAATAGCTACATCAACCTCTCCCTGGCAAACTGGGAAGCCAAATATGTCTTATCTAACAATACCTACTGCACTTGTATCAAATGGTACAAAAGGTTTGTGGATGACATTTTTTTGTTGTGGCAAGGTACAGAACAACAATTACTTGATTTCATCTGTTTTTTGAATGAGTTGAATGGGTTTCTTAGGTTTACCTCTAAATATTCAGCAGTGGGGCTGGAATTTGTGGATATTAAGGTAACCAAAGATATGGCTCAAAATGTTTCCACAACCATGTATAGGAAGGAAGTGAGGAAGAACAATATCCTGCATAATACTAGTATGCATCTGAGGCATACTAAGTCTAATGTGCTTAGAGGTCAGATTTATCGTATGATGAGGCTTTATAGTGAAGATGCCCAACTGAAGATGGCGCTGCATACTGTTAAACAAGAGTTCATTGAGAGAGGCTACAAGGCTGAGGCCATTGATATACAGATAGCCCAGGCCTGGAGCAAAAGGCAGGGGATATGTAGACCATATTTATGTAATGATTCCAGCTCTAATGCTACTATTAATAGTAATGTTAATGGTACTCCTACAGTGACCCAATGCTGTAGCAATAAGATTAGGATGTCCCTGACTTATGCCAGTGATATACATATGGTTTATAATGTCATTAGGAATAACTGGGATATTCTTTCAACTGTGAATGAGCTAGAAGGCATTATAGCTCATGAACCCCATTTTGCCTTTAGGAATAACAAGTCCCTCGAGAGGCAACTATGTTATAAAACACAGCATGCAACACCACATACTCTGTCAGATAGAATGGGGACATATATGTGTAGGAGATGTGCGGCTTGTACACATATACACAATGGTGGATATTTTAAGCATCCCCACCTTGGTTTTAAAATAGAAAGTAAATTCTATGTGGATTGTCAGACTAGTAATGTGGTGTATTTTTGCTATTGCACTGTATGCTTTTCATTTTATGTAGGCAAAACAAATAGGGTATTTAAAGGCAGAGTTCTAGAACACACTAGAGATATTAGTAATGCTAAAGAAATGAATGCCCTAGCTCTCCATGTAGCCAAAACAGGTACTGACCATAAGTTTAAGTTTCTTGTTTTGGATATTATGCATGAAAATTTAAGAAAAGAAACTTTAAGAAAAGAAATGTGGGCAAGACTGTAAATAAACTCAAGCGAAGGATTTCATGTCATCTGTCAGAAATCCGCTCTGTATGTAAAAATAATGCACTAGCCAAACACCTTTCTCTTCATAAAAGACACACAGGTTTTAAGTTGCAGATCCTGGATTGCATAGACATGGGTGATCTTGAAGGAGACATCCCGAATATTCTGGAGAAACATGAACTCATGTGGCAATTAAAGCTGAACTCTTTTAGAAAGCCTGGACTAAACTACTACTGTTCAATTAAAAGTGCACTGGAACTTAGAAAATTGCCACATTGTTTACATGACTAATTGTATTTTATTTTTTTATACAAATTGGTTTTAAATACCATTTTAAATTATTTGAAATTTAAGTGTATATTTTGTTTCCATCATCATACATATATATTTTTTTATTTTTATTTTTTCTGGTTCTTTTTTCCACTTTATTCAAAATGATGGTAATAACAATACTAACTAATTATACAATTATATAGGTTTTTAGGATTGTTGTACACAGACCTGAAGAAGTCTAGAAGGACAAAAGCAATCTTTGTTAACAATAGGTTATGAAAATAGAAACTGATTTTTACATGTAAAATGTATATGTATATATTTATATATAATTTTGTATCGCAAAATGAACTAAGGTTGATATATTTCCAGCCATGTAGTATATTGCCTTGTATAAAATCACAGACTTAATAATCTACTTAATAATTTGGTTAAATAAGATGTACCATTAAAGTGCATTAGGGCTATATATTATTATGACAGCTACTAGGTAGGGCAGGAACAGCTCGAATGTCACACTGATGGGAGAAGGGATGTGAATTTAACATGTGTACCAATAACACTTTGTTTTATAGCACAATAAACCACTCCCATGCCTGATAAAAAGTATATATATATTTAGAAAGCTTGTGAGGAAATTATTACTCTATTTTTGTTTTACTTGGATCGCTTGTCTGTGTACTTAATAAAGGATTTTCGACTGGAAACAGACTGCCTGCCTTGCTTGGATTACTTTCGAATACTTAGTAATGCTGTAGAATTATATATTTTCTATTATTACTTTTTGACTTGACGAGTTTACATTTGCTACTTCTACTACTATTGTCTGATCTGATTAATATACAGTGATTAACTAGAAATATATGGAATGAAAATCTTCCACACAGAGAAGTTTCCTTTTCTTGCACTGTTTTAAACTTTAAGAAAAGGTGACCTGAGTAATAGAACTGAATCCTATGAACAAAAGTGGATCATATGTCTTCAAGCAGACAAACCTCCAGGTCTAAATAATAGGGTTTCCCTTAAACCCTTTTTGAAGGTGAGAGCCCTTAAGCATTGATTATTACATGTATTAGTAGCTCTGTTTAGTAGTAGGTACAATCTCACAATAGACTCCGCTTTGCAATTCTTGAGTGAGACATGTTTTAGAGGTGTATTTTGTTGTATGTACATTAGTTTTATTATTGCACTGTTTTTATACTTAACTGGAAGTTATGAGCAACTAGTATAGCTTAATGTGTTACTGACATGCATATTTGTTTCTTCTCTACTATTTAGACATAGAATTTTGTATTCATGTTTTTTACGCATATATTTTTCATGTATTTAAAATGTTTGTAGAGTGCTGCTTTTAATTACTTTGGCATTTTGTAAGGTAAAGCAATTAGGCTTTGTTTGCAGCATGATTGGTTGAATAAGTATTTATAAGGGTGTGTGCAATTTTGTCTTTTAAACAGTCTTTAGAAGCGAATGTTATTCGCGAAAGCACTTACTTTATGCAATAAATTTGTACTACAATTACTTCCTGCCGTGTGGAACCACTTTTGTTTTTATTTTTATTACATATGGCAATGGCTACTTTGACAACATGCACACCTCACCATGTACTCCAATCACATCCATATCACACACAACTGCATGTGTGGAGCTCCTTACCAGACACATACACAAAGGACAGACACCTCAGAAACCCACCTGCAAGCACATCACACACACTCATACCTCTGCAGAACACAGTACACATAGTGCATGCACCACTGTCTTACCCGTCAAACACCTGAGGCAAAACACAAACTGAACCCTATTATTCATATGTGATTACATCATGTGACACATTGATGTCTCTCTCACCAGGCTACATATATGTGATTACATCATGTGACACATTGATGTCTCTCTCACCAGGCTACATATATGTGATTACATCATGTGACACATCGATGTCTCTCTCACCAAGCTACATATGAAAAAGTTTACAGTTAGTTGTCTGTGAGGTGCCAGGATATGCCATAACACACATGCACACAGGTCTGTCAACATCAGGTGACTTTATGACATCATAGTTCCTGCTAGTGTGTACAGCTTTAGACATACTGCAATAGACTGTATGTAGACTCATGACTGGGCTTACAGAGTATGTTTGTGGTGAGTTTGCTTCTAGCCTTCAACTGCATTACACCTTCACCTAGGATGATGGCTCAATACACATGGAAAATGACTGATGTCAATAATTGGCTTATTGTGTAGTGTCATTTTAAGGGGACCCATTAAATGTCTGTCTGTGATGACTTGCTCAAAAGACCTCGATGCTTTGCCACAGATGGTGTTCAACTGTCAATCTTAGCAGTTTGTGTGGTGGATAAGGCTGCTGAGATCACTATAGTGTCTCATGGGAAAATGTTCCATAGAGGAAACACCATCCTCAAACAACATCACAGTTATGCTGGTACATGCCAGGAATGCCACCACTAAATTCAACTCGCTGGATGGTGTCCTCACCTTGGAAAATGCAGACTTTTGCATAGTCACACATACCTGGCTCAAGGCTGTGGACAGCACCACAGCCATTCCAGGCTAAATGTCCTTCCACATGTTGAGAACCCACAGTGAAAGTGTGCCAGTTAATGCAGGTGGTGTATCCACAGTCATTACAGATTGATACGCATCCAGATTGGCTAAACAGTGTGATTCCTTGGAGACAATGCAGGTGCTGTTCCATGCTGGTAGACCACCTAATGAAGCCATTGCCAGCTACAGGACAACTCCATGACTCACAGCACCTGCTGTACATACTTGAATCTACTTTTATCCATCAAGTTGCATCACAACACCATGGTATGTGGTGACTTTCACTAAACACCAACTGTGTTGGTTACTCTTGCTTAGACTCACTTGGTCAAAGGTTATTCCACCTACTTAAATACAATGCCCTGAACCAGTAAAGTGACATCCCCACATGAGGGGCCAACATTCAGCATCAGGTGCTTACCAATATAGGTGACCACTGTAGCACCTGCACTGTGAGGTCTTCCATGGTAAGACCTGATCACAACTTGATGTTGTTACATGTAAGACTCGTACCTAAACACCCCCCTTCACCAAACACAGGTGTAAACTTCAACAAAGCAAAGGTTAACCTGCTATGGAATGGTATAACTGACATGACTGCACATCAACCTCAGATGGGACAGGCAAGTATAGCGACCTCTACAACAATGCTTTATGCAACGACCTTTACAACTGCATAGACTCTATAGCTGACAAGAGGACAAGAAACAGCTCATGGCACAACAAATTGGGAGCAGTCATACCACCCCACAGTTATGTCACTCTCCTATATGAGGGTCTTCACGAGCATATGCTTGTTCACATACTCATAGACATAACCCCATGCAAATGTGTACATAGTATCATTTGCATCAGTAACAACAATGTTCCTGGTAAGTAGCACATCATTACCAACACCTGATGTACAGACACAGGGGTGATCGACCTGGGCACAAAGGCCTGGCCACACAGGTTTGCACCTTCTTTAACATAGATCACCATGTATCCACAGGGGTAAGAAGGGCAGTATATCATGCTCATGTTTAGTGAGGGCACTGTCACCTGATAATTTTGTAGTTATAACCTCCATGTAGTCTCTCCTCAGCATGGCATTAGTTCACTGTAATGAGCATTTTTGCATGCACCTTTGCAAGCACCAGTGGCAACTGCACACAACACAAAGTTTCCTCGCATGGGAACTTCAGGTCCCCAGTATCTGTCCTACAGGAATCATGTGCAATAACTGTCACTGTAGCTTGTGTCATATAGACCACTCAGAAGTGATCTCTGCCTTGCATACAGGGCAATGTCTGACCTTGCTGTATTTCAAATGCTGCATATCTGTAAGTGGAATGGTACACATATTACCCACTGTAAGGACATTACCTGGTATGACACATTAATAATATATGCTGGTGGGGGGTGATCTGTGCACCACACTCTCAAAAACCATTGAAACATACCCCCACCTAATGGCAAACAGTGCACTTCATTGGCACTCCTCAGATGGCTGTATGATTGCCTGGATGACTGTCATGTCACCACAGGGCTTCTGCATGTGTCCCTTGTGAACAGGGGCAATATGTGCTGATTGTGTAAATAAGGTTAAGAATGTGACTAGGATTTTATGAGACCTAAGCCCATTAGGCTACTAATGTACAATGATCCTTTGATCCCATACCATGATGTAAAATGCTCTAACAACTGCACACACACACACACACACACACACACACACACACACACACACACACACACACACACACACACACACATGGCTACAGTGAAAATACCACTATCAATTCATATGTACAAAACACTACACAGCATACACAGTGCAAGTTGGCTGCAATCAGATTAGAGCTCCTACCTATCTAATGGTACAAACTAGAGGTCATAGTACTTAACACAAGTGCCAAATCCAAGTGTGCTATTAATAACTCTTTGGGTAATGTTATAGTAGATGACATCAGCAGGCCTTGTTCTGGTCAGGCTTTGGAGGTGCATGTTACTTGTGACAGCCAAAATACTGCAAAACCCCACCTCTTTATAAGTCAGTGTGGTGATCATATTTATTTTGCAGGGAGATGCATATACACATACACACATACCCCCAAGTGGTCTGGAGTGAGATTAGAACCTATATCTATCTAGTCTTACACACTACAGATCACAGTATTTAGAGCATGCCTCATAGCTTAAGTATGACATCACAATGTCAGTTTGTACTGTTAAGGTACATGTCATTGGCAGGCCTTGTGGAGAAAGGAGCTTGGAGACCAGCAGCACCTGCAAGGGCCAAAAACTGCAGGCTCACTGACATTTGGAAATTAATGTGGAATTCCCATTTGTTATGCATGGAGATACACACACACACACACACACACACACACACACACACACACACACACACACACACACACACACACAAACACACCAAGTGGGCTGGAATGAGATTAGAACTCCTACCTATCTAGTCTTACACACTATAGATCACAGTATTTATAGAATGCACCACTGCTTAAGTCTATTTTATATGTGACTGCAGGCGAAAACTAGTGGAGTACATAAAAGAGGCTTGTTTTGAACAGTGTGTGTGGGCTGCAGACTGACATTGCTTCTCAACTGTTCTTTGCATCTATTAACCTTGCAGTCAGAAAACTGTTTGTTATCCCAACTGTGTGTTTACATTAGCCATTTTGGCCATATGTGTCTGTTTACATTTGGGTGGACAAGCCTGTGGGCAAAAACAATGTGCCCTATCAATGCATGCATACACAACATGATACATAACACCACCTGTTCACCTGTTGGTTTATGTGTTGTGACATCCAGCAGGCACAAGTGGTTGTAGGGCAGTGCATTATCTACTGTTGATCCTTTACATTTGGTCCTTTGAAAAATATTATATATGTGCCATACTGCAGCTTCAATCACCAGTATCAGGGTATATAGACTGATACAGAAATACACAAACATATATCTGTAGATAACAGGGACGTAAATATACATGGAGGTGTGCATGTGTGTGTGTGTGTGTGTGTGTGTGTGTGTGTGTGTGTGTGTGTGTGTGTGTGTATGTCATATATGCATATTTGTTATGTAGATGTTTGGGGAGAAACAGAGACGTATGTCTTTATAAATATATATGTGTATATATATTTATATATACATATAGGTGTGTGTATGTGTGTATATATATATATATATATATATATATATATATATATATATATATATATATGTATATATATATATATATATATGTATATATATATATATATATATATGGAGAGTATGATACGGACAGGTATGTATACCTCTATGTATGTAGCTGTAGACATATATATATATATATATATATATATATATATATATATATATATATATATACATATATATATATATATATATATATATATATATATATATATATATATATATATGACAAGTCATTTTGAGTGGGGAGCAACAGAATTGTGCTATGCTTAGCTAAGTGTATGAGCATGCCCAGTGGGACTTTTGCTAGTTATAAATTGACTCCAGCCTACACCTACCTGTACTCCAGTCCAGGATTTGTGTGTCATACAAAATTACATATGTTCCTGTTTCTGCACAGCTGCACATCACTGAACTTGCCTATGACTTTCTTCATTTGAGTGATGTACTTAATATGTCACAAAGCTTAATAATTTTACACCAAACACATGCTAACAATCTGTAGTACAAACAGTAATAATGCCGGATATCCAAAATAAATAGCTATATCTAGATTAGAACCATGAATGCCACCACACAGGCTAATCACCCTAGTCATTTGAGCCACACAAGCTGGTTGACAGACAGGAATTATTCATCACACAATGAACTACATAAATATGTATATTGTTATTCCTACACTAAGTAAGATATGGAATTTATGAGCAATTTCTACTGTATGTTACTGTTCTGAGACTGCTTGACATGCTGATATACCATTGAGGAATTTCTGTTACAGCAGTTACAAGGAAACACTGCTGTCTTGGGGCTAGTGGAACACCAACACGTGTTCTGCTGGGATGCACAGTAGTCTGACTATTTTGTCACCCCACTGTCTAACATCTTCCTTGATAGATGTACCAGTATCTGTTCTGGTAGGACTGCATGAGCATTCCATGCATGAGGCCTAGTGAATACTCATGGAAACAAGGTAGTGGAATGGGTATCTGTAGTCCCCTGTGGATATAATTTCTGCCCAAGTAGCTCATTCTATTTACTTGCATGATGCACCAGATCCATCCATACAATGCTATATCATAATAATCCTTGCAAGTAATGTGAAGTTTACAGACTTACCTTGTAAATGCAGCAGCTGACACAACCATAGTTTGGGACCGAATCTGTCTGATGCAAGCAGTAAACAGCTAATACATGAGCAGGTAGAGGATGTGTGAGTTACCTGCCATCATTTGTAATGTCTATATGCGAGTAAGAGTAATGTGTCAGTCCATAGGTCCCTAGGTTGTCAGTGAATTTGCTATGCATTACCTCTTAGACAATGCCAGGGAGTACCGAGCATGCCTATGTCTGCCTACAGGTATATCAGCAGGGGGTTCCTCCTCCAAGTACTACTGTGGCTGTGGTGATCTAGGCACTGGTGGGGGGCTGTGTATCCCATCTCTTTGCTGATCCTGCTGCATCTGTTTCTGCAGGATCATATTGTGTAGCATAGCACATACTGTGAATATATGTGTATATGGGGCTGAAGAATACTGCAGAGCTCCACCAAATATTTCAAGGCACCAGAACTGTGACTTCAGCAGCTCAAACACACTGTCTGTGATGTTCCTAGTTTGTTCATGTCCCTCACTATGGTGTTCATCTGTGGGTGTGGGTGCATTTCTGATGGATGTCATCATCCACAATTCCAGGGCATAGCCAGCATCCCCCAATAAATGGCCATGTGAGATGTCCCCCCTAGCAAACATCTGGTACAGCTGTGATGTGTACCAGATATGGGAGCTGTGATAACTGCTAGGGCTACCAGCACAAACATTCAGGATAATCCCCTGGACACTGCACAGGACCTGGCAGCTGGAGTGGTACCCCTTGTGGTTAACGTAGCTTCAACCATGCTCATCAGGTGGAGCCTTGATGTGTACATGGGTACAATCTATGGCACCCAGTACCTCAGGGTAGTGTGCTACATTGTAGAACTCTTGCATATTACTGGCCCTTATCTCAGGGAAGAGGGGAAAAGATATGTGCTCACTGGCATATGGTACCATAGCATCCAGGAACTGGTAGAGTATCCTGGAAGCAGATGCCTGTGACATTCTCATCATGTCCCCAGCTGGTCTTTGAAAAGTACCTGTAGCAAGTATCCTAAGGGGTACAAATACCTTTGTTTTCACTGTGATGGATTCCCCTCTGTTGACTCTGGCTCTGAGTTGAGGGTGGCAGAGCTCAATGAGTTCTTGCAATATGTCCCTGCCCATCCTGTAGCACTCTACAATCTCCAGCTCATGTAGTTCCTGGAAGGTTACCCTGGGCCTGAGCACTTTTCTCCTTCTCAGTCTTAGCCTGTTGTCAGCAGCACCAGCAGCAGTGACTTCAGCATCTAGCACATACAGATGTAGCAGACCTGCAGCAGCCTTTAGCATTCCTTCAGTTAAAATTCCCAAGTGTGAAAACCAATGGTCCAGAGTATTGGGGGAAAAAAAGAATGTAGGGTGTATGCATACTTTATAGGGGTCTTCTGTAGGCACAGCATGCATGATTGGCTAATTATTATGCATTTCACCTGCCTAGAATGTGATTAACATTATTTAATAGCCCTACTTTTGTGAGAGCAGCATAGCTTACACACATCAGTAAATATACATTGGAAATGCCTGCTTTACATTCATTGCCTGCATCATCACTGTCATGTGGGTGGTGTGCCACATGAACATGTTCAGCTATATGCTGTGCCATGCAGCACAGGTTGCACAAAAGTCAAAATCAAAAATTTAACATATCTGGTTTTAATTGCTTGTTGCCTACATCATTGTGACCTGGGTGGTCTTTCTGTGTGAACAAGCTCAGCTATGTGGTGAGCAGTGCAAACACAAGCAGTAGGAATTAAACAACCCTAAAAGTGACTCGACATACCCCCTGCTGGCATTTACATCCAATGAGAATGCCAACATGGTGTGGGAGCCTACATGAAATGGCTATGTGAACACAATTACTCCATTTTGCTTTTCAAGACATCCACCTCATGTGCATACATATCCATGCTGACAGACTGGAAACTATATGGTTCAGAGCTGTATGACCTGGGCAATAGCACCAATGCACCATTGTACAGCATAGACACAGGGAGCTATAGTACATTTCTGACTACTTAAGACTTTGGGACACAGGTGGACAGTAGTCTCTCCTTTGATAATCACATTGCCACAGTGGTCAGGAAATCCTTCTGCATGGCTCACCTCATCACAAAAGGTTTCTCATCCAGATAAAAAGAGGTCATTGTTCCCCTCTACTCATCACTCATTAGACCCATTATAGAGTACAACACGCCTTTTGGTATGTACCTCACAAGACATCTACAACAACTGGAAAGGCCACAGAAATACCTCACAAAGATGATTACTGGCTTCAAACAGATGCCCTACGCAGACCGTCTCAAAAACTCCAGCTTTACTCCGTCGCATATCGCCTACTCAAAGGTGATCTCTGCCTAACATACAAAGCTATGTCAAACCCAGAGCTGCTGTACATGCTCCACTTAAAGAAATCCCAGTTCCTCCGAGCTACATGCTCTAGGGACCTAAACCTTGTCACCACAATAAAGAGAACATGCTGGAGGGATAGATTCCTGTCCCAGAGACTTCCCATACTCTGGAAAAGACTAACTATCTATGTCAAACAGAGCTCCTCATTAGCACTCTTCAAGGAAAATCTTGATGATTGGATGGGAAATAGGAAATTCACCCCAGGGATCACTTCTGTGGCTCTGCTCGACAGGGGCACAGGAAAATAATTTTCTTGGGTGGCGAAAGCCAGGGTATCTTTTTGGCTAGACTTATATAGGCCCTAGGGCTAATAGCCTAGTACCTACCTATGAACCTAAGTGTGTGTGTGTGTGTGTGTGTGTGTGTGTGTGTGTGTGTGTGTGTGTGTGTGTGTGTGTGTGTGTGTGTGTGTGTGTGTGTGTGTCTGTGTGTGTGTGTGTATGTATTCAGAAAAGCAGAAGTGTGTATTCTACAGTTACTGCTCCAGTCCTATGGTTTGACAGTATTTTGATGCTTGCACATGCCTAGACATTCATTTCATGCAGGCCTCCCAAAAAACTTGTCTGCAACATGGCCTGCTGATGTCATCCACTATAAGTTGACTTGCAGTGTTATAACAGTCAGACTTATGCTGTGGTGCTTGCATGAAGAACTGAGTACTGTAGTCTGCATACTTAGAGATTCTAGTCTCACTGCAGTCAACTGTGCATTTTTGCTCTTGCTTGACATTACAGACAGTCTTTTACACCAGCATGTGAGACACTTATTACCATATTCTTCCTAACAGACACTGCTGATGTAATTAGCTATATCCAATTTGTGGATATGCACTATTCTCACCAGGGCAAGGTCAGTGACTGGGCTGGAGGTCAGGCAGAAGTCACCTCATCCTATATGATATAAATTACAGTGACATGGCTTTCAGTCTATCCACATACATCGTGGCATGGTTTGTAGGCTCCGTGGTCTCTTCAGCTGCTGCTGCATGTGTCTGGTGAGGTACATGCAAAACAGAGAATTATACTCTATTAGTGTTCTGATGAGGTTCAAGTACAGTGCTGTCATACAATCGTAAGGTCTGAATATGACGTGCACAACATAAGCCGGTGGTCGAAGTTCAGATTGCTATCTAAATGTGTTCCCAGTGCTTGCATCACTGGGTTTCAGCATAACAGGACTGTTCTCAATGTTGTAATTAGCATGGAATTCCACTTTTAAGAAGGAAAATAAAGACACATTTCTGCATTTATTTATAAATTGTGTGGCTTTGTCACCAATCATTTGTCTGTGTTAGCTCCTCTTGTAATATGTCGTCATCATTAGTGGACTCAATGATTGCACCCAACATGCAAGAATCAGCTAATGTGGTAATACAAAGACCATATACTTTAGCCTGAACTGTCAATAAATAGATTCCAAACAGTGAAGGGCCAAGCACAGATCCCTGGGATTTCCCAATGGTGACAGCTCTACTGGTACTGGTTGATTCACCAACTTTTACAGTATGTGTTCTGTCAGTGACACAATTGGTAACCCATCTAGTGATGTAAGGCTTAATCCCTAACTGGGAGAGTTTATCAATGATACCTGCATGGGGGATTGTGTCAAAATCCAAGGTCAGATTGTGATAGACAGCAAACACTGTCTTACCTTCATCCAGGCATATCACACAAAATCGATGGGCTGTGACTATATCACAGATTGCCTGTGGCATGACTCAGCACATATACCTCCCTGATACTGTTGAATACACACTTCAACACACTATCCACATGGGCTATGTTCCCAAAGAAGGATGTACATCAACATGCATCCATCTGAGTTGGGGGGACAGCACCTGATACATGCAGGCATAGTCACATTCTGACTCTCCTCAACTGTGAGGTAGACCAACTGTCATAATGGTCCTTTTCTGAATGGACATTACTAATATCCTGGCTGTGTGCAACAGACCCATGTGAGTTGTTAATGCTACATCATGTCTGTTACATCTGATAGATTTCCCCAAATAGGTCATAGAGGGCATGCATGATGACAACACTATGATTTTGTGGTACTTGACCAGGCCAAGGAATTTGACACAAATCCACACTGAGGTATTCAATGAACACTGTCAGATGTGGTTATAAACAGCTATATCACCAAGTGGCTAGACCAGTGTATCAAATACGTGGCATCTCACTATGTTGAAATGTGTGAAGTGACCAATCTCAGGTCCAGTGATCATGTCCGTACATCAGGGCTGTCTGCTAGGTCCTTTCATGTCCATTCTTTAAGTGACTGACATCATAGATGACATGCACATCATGTGTCCAAACAGCTTCCTGAGGGACTACAGATGGTGGGCAATCATTGACTCCAAATGTGATATTAGTATAATACTGAAAGTATCAACACATGCCAAAGACTGCTGCCAAAGCCATGACAATACCTGCAATGACAAGAAAACATGGGAGATTTGTTACATAAGGAAAACACACACACACACAGCCCAAGTGTAATGTAGACATCACACCCTATAATCAGACCAGCAGGTACGTGACCCGTGTCCTGGAGTAGTTGGCAAGTGGAACATCCACCAGAATGTAGTCAAAGTGCTGACTACTCCCTTGTATGTAACGCAAGTACTGTGTATGTGAAGGACATCCACATCAGATGCCACAATACCTCCATAGTTCCCAGCCTTCATCACACCAATAACACAATCCACCCTTCTTCATGTACCTCTCAATACATCTTCCACTAATGTGTAACTGAAGTGTGCCACCTTTGCTACAGTGAGCTGTCACACATCACATTGGCCCTACCAAGGTATTCTTTTTGTGGCTTAAACATGACTGTCTGATGGTGCATTGTTGTTCTTACACCAGATGCATGTGTGCTACCTGTTCTGGTGATGCTCACAGTACATACATAGGTGTCTGACAACATTAATGGCATGGATATCATTCATAACAGTGTAGATTGTGCTCTATATATATATATATATATATATATATATATATATATATATATATATATATATATATATATATATATATATCTATATGCGCCATGCACACTAGTCAACTAGCCTGTATTACTCATAATGTTACATACAGATATAGCAGTATCCCTCCTAACACATCCAGCAGATGTTACAGTACCAGGACAGTGTACAATGTATGTGATTGCCCTCAGAGTTTGTATGTATCATAATAGTTGTACAAGTGTGTTTGTGCAGAATTATCTCTTATCACTCTAAATCACATGTTATGTAAGAGGCAAGGGATTACTGGTGGTATTATTCTGATATTGTCCATGACTGTGGTTGGTTCTTTTAATGCTGTCTATGAGACTTTACCTGTGACCCACTTGCTAGAGACCTTTGCTGAGATTACATTCATTTTATTTATTAACCGGGAAAGTCCGACTAAACACAGGTTCATTTTCAGCGGAGGCCCAGGGCGAAAAACTCCAATTACATAAATTGACAAGTTCACAAAGATAGATATTTACATTCATAAAGTTAACATTTTAACACTGACAGCATATTACATAATTTACAGGTAAATATGAATAACTTAGGGAAGACATTACGTGATACATTCAGAACATGACATGTTATATATAGAATCCATTCAACAGTTAGAAGATAAAATAGTTTGTATTACTGTCCTATCCTGGCAGTCCAATACGTTTAATTTCTCAAGAATTACACAAAGTAACTGTGAGTAGTTTAAGGGATGACATTACATAGTACATTTAGAATATGACAGATTATACATAGAATTAAATCAGTAGTTTGTGGAATAGTACATAAAGTAGTTGGTGATGCTTGCTTATCATGACAGTGAAATGCATTTTATTTCTAATAGTCACATTTGGACCATAATTAGGGTGTGAAGCTAGCTTTTGTTAATGGAAAGTATGGGGGTTATCTGGAATCTGGGTTTTTATCCTGAAGTGCGACAGGAGCATAGCCTGTTGTTCATGAAGTGAGTTTTAAGAAGTTTTTTTAATTGAGTGGTAGAATTATTGGATATTAGTTGGGCAGGAAGGGAGTTACTCCTCTTCATCTCTATAGATCCTTCCCCCTAACAGATGACTTTGCTATCACCTCCAATAGCAAGACTGCTATCATCCCTAACACCCACACCAAACTACTAGGTGTAGAAATTGATAACCACCTTAGATTTGATTTTCACATTGCCCAAACCATAAAGAACGTTCACAAAAAATTAGGACTGCTCTATCATAAGAAACACTATCTTTCAAAGTAATCTAAAACAATAGCCAGGACACACCTGCTATCTACTGTACACTACACATCCCCTGTGTTAATTAACCTTTGTAAAACTGATCTAAATAAACTAGAAACCTGCTATAATAAGATAGCAAGATTTTCTACAGTCACCCTACAGATCACATCACTGAGTCCTTCAACAAACTTAACTGGCTATAACTCCCACAATTACTTCAACTAAATTAACTGTCACTAACACACAAAGTATTTTACCACTTTGACAAAATTCAGCTCTTCAACAACTTGTACAACCTCACACCACAACTATAACCTTGAGATCTAGCACCCTAAAGCACCTAGAAGTCACCAAACATAACAATGAGGCAGGTAAATATGTCTATAGCTACTCTATTTCGAAACTCTCGAACTCCATTCCTGCCCAACTTATATCCAATAATTCATATTCTGGCAAATCAGTTTGCACAACATCGCAATATGCACCCTACCCAAATTGTATGTCAGATCCCTAATGGATGTCCTCTGCATTATGCATGTAAGGATACTTATCTCATACAGACATCCCCCCCATTATGTCACCTTGTGCGACAATCACAGAATACACATTTTCACTGTACAGTCCCTATTGTACCATATAGATATGTGAATGGTGTTGCTGCTACAACCATCTTCCATTGACATGCCCCCATCTGCTGTACATTAGGTTGTTTCACCTGTTATTTCCCTGTGTTCTTTCTTACAATTCATTTATGTGTCCCTATTCAACACACACACTTCCCGATTGTTTATTTTACATGGCAGTCCATGTACTGTTACAGATCATTTACACAGCTTCAGTACAGAATTCCAGGAATGGGATAACACAATACTCTGCACTGTCATGTACTGTGCTTGGACCTTATACTTAGCATTCATACTTCCCAACTGTCCAGATTTTCACAGAATATCCAGATGTGTTCCTTATCAAATGTGTAGCTTTCTCCATATCACTGGGATGATCTCAGGACAGATGTGACTCAGTGTTACATACATTTCAGTTTCATACGTCAAATCTTTCAGAACATGTATCTCAATACAAAGCCCTGGTCAGAACATGTATCTTAATACAAAGCCCTGGTCAGAATGTGTATCTTAATACAAAGCCCTGGTCAGAACGTGTATCTAAATACAAAGCCCTGGTCAGAACGTGTGTCTTAATACAAAGCCCTGGTCAGAACGTGTGTCGTAATACAAAGCCCTGGTCAGAACGTGTGTTGTAATACAAAGCCCTGGTCAGAACGTGTGTCTTAATACAAAGCCCTGGTCAGAACGTGTGTCTTAATACAAAGCCCTGGTCAGAACGTGTGTCTTAATACAAAGCCCTGGTCAGAACGTGTGTCTTAATACAAAGTCCTGGTCAGAACGTGTATCTTAATACAAAGCCCTGGTCAGAACATGTATCTTAATACAAACCCCTGGTTATTCTAGTATATTTCTATAGGGCAAATGTGTCAACTATGTCCCTGTTTCTGGGTCATTGTGTCCCCATTATGTGGGCCTTTGTCCAGATCATAAGATCATATGAGGTTTCTAGGCGAATGGCCCTAGGGCCCTTACAAGACTAGCCAAGCGTTTATTCCCCCCAAAAAAAAACCTCAGTCAGCACCTGTCACCCCTGTCAATAAGGGACACAGGTGGAACTCATGGGACAAATTTCTGGCTTCCCATCCACTCATCAAGGTTGCACTCGAAGAGGGTCAGAGACGTACCCTATTTGACATGTATGGGAAGTCTATTCCAGAGACAGGGCAGAATCTGGGAGACAAACCTCTCTCTAGCAGGTTTTGTTAATGCTGCATATTAGATTAAGGCCTTTCGAGCAGGTAATGCATGAGGAGTTAGACTTACAGATATGGAGCATCTCTAGTAGGGAAGGGTCTGAGATTGCCTTATAGGTGACACACAGATCACCTCTAAGGAATCTGTGTGATACTGAATAGAGTGACAGTGATTTGAGTCTGTCCACATAGGGACAGGTGTTGGAGGCCATGGATTCCCTTTGTGAGGCATTTCTGTGGCCTTTCCAGTTGGTGCAGGTGTTTGAAAAGGTACATACCAAACGAGTACTCAATTACTGGCCTAATGAGGGAGGAGTACAAAGAAGTAATAACCTTTTTTTCTGGATGCAGTCCCTTTACATATGAGCGGAAACAAGTAAAAGGCTTTTCTGACCACTGCCGCTACATGATGGTTGAATATGAGATTGTTGTCAACCTGTGTACCCAGGTGTCTCACCACAGGTTGTGTTCTTAGGGGGTTGCCATTGATATGGTAATCAGTAAGGGATGTGATTTGCTGAATGCTATGATGATACATTTTTATCCATTTAACTTAAGGCCATGACTTTGGAACCAGTCATTTGTTGCTGTGAGACCTTCTTGTATTATGTTAACATCATTTGGGGAGTCCATAACAACACCCACCTTACAGTAGTCTGCAAACTTGGTCAGCCACAGGCCTTTTGTCTTTGCCTCAATCTCTGAGAAGTAGATGCCAAACAGTAGCGGTCCCAGGACAGACAGATCCCTGGGGAACACCACTAGTGACAGGTCTGCTGTTGGAGGTGGAGGCACCTTGTGGGTCCTATCGTTGAGCCAGCTGGCCACCCACCTGATGAGATAGGAATTTACACCAAGTTGTGTTAGCTTTTCGATGATGCCAGAGTGGGGGATTGTGTCAAAGGCTTTGGCCAAGTCAAAGATGTTGAATGGGCCTGGGGGGGGGGGGGGGTGACAGAGAGCTGAAGTTTGCACTGAACCTATCTGCTAGCAGGTTGGCTAAGTCAACAGGATCAGTGTAAGTGATACCATTAAGAACTAATTCTGAACTAACCTGGGCTTTGCTACTGAGGTTTCTGGTGTAACTAAAGAATGCTTTGTGGCTTCCCCTTGTTTCAGATGCTAGTTTTGATTCATAATTGGCTTTAGCTTCTTGAGGCTAAGTAGTTAGTTTTTCCAATTGGCAATTTGTGCCTGCTTACCCTTGGACAACAGTTTCTTCCTTTTTTTGTAAAGTCTGTTGATAGAGGATGTCTGCCAGGTTAGGTTTGTGTTTCTTTGAGAAGGTTTTAGTTCTATTGGATATGGTTGAGTCTATGCAGTTGTAGAGGTGCTTGTATACTACATTGGGGTCTACTTCTTTTGACCTAACTTTAATTTGCCTGACACTCATTTTCCTGACCCCATTTGACTGAAATTTAATTTGCCTGACTCTTCATTTGACCGACAAGTATTATTAGCAAGAAAATGGAATATGCCCCCTTCCCCACTGCAGTGCGACCCTGGAGTTAGAATATATAGTTACGGGGGGTGTGGGGGGCACAGCCCCCCACTTCATTTCATATGATATTGTTAACTTTTGATGGAATATTGCTTAGTAACAGAAAAGTAAGTGGGGGGCTTCGCCCCCCACACCCCCCATTGTGGGGGGCTGTGCCCCCCACACTCCCCCTAACTATATATTCTAACTCCAGGGTTGCACTGCAGTGGGGAAGGGGGCATATTCCATTTTTTTGCTAATAATACTTGTCGGGCAAATGAAGTGTCAGGCAAATGAAATTTCAGTCATTTGATCTCAGGCAAATGAGTGTCAGGCAAATGAAAGTTAGGTCAAAAGAAGTAGACCCCTGCATTGGCATAGTCGTCTGCATCCTCTGAGGGACTGGTGGTGTGAAGCTACTGATACCCTCCCTTAGGAAGTTGTAGTCAGCTTTTGAGAAATCTTTTAGCTTGGTTACAGCTGGGGGGGGGGGGGTGGGCAGGATAGAAACTTTGAATTAGACAGACCGATGGTCTGATCTCACCAGGGAAGAACTTACTATGGGAGTGGTGCAGCAGTCACCCATGTTGGTGAAAACCAAGTCCAGAATGTTATCTCTCCTTGTAGGGGATGAGATGAGCTGGACTAGTGCATTAGAACTGATGAAGTAAAGGAATCATTTGGTGAGTGCATTAGTGCAGGAATAGTTCACCCAGTCTATGGTGGAGTAGTTGAAGTCACCAAGGATCAGGGTGTTAGGGGGTACCCTGATGGAGTCAAGTAGGTCTTGCACTAAGATTGAGAGCTACTTGTGAAGCCCTGGTGATCATTGTGCATTCCCTGCAAAACTACAAACCATCAGTGCTCTGATTTAAACAGGAGTGCTATCCATGCTCACTTACACTGCTTCCTAGTCAGCAGCATTGTTGTCAGCTATGAAACGTTGCTTAAACGTGGTGCATGGCATGGACATGCATTGCATGCTAATGTTCGCCGCACACCACTGCTCACACATGTAAACTCTGTGTAGACTTTGCGTGTAGCCTGTGTCGAGTATATTGAATTCCAATGGATTATCTGTTTAATAGTGTCAATATAATTTCTGAAAATGGCATTCTCAGCAATTAAGTGACTAACTGAAGAAAATGTTACTCCTCAAAATAAAGTAGATATCATGGTTTATGCTGTATTTGCCTGACTGTTGCTGGGAGAAAATGTTTCTTAAAACAATTTAAGAAATCAGGGAGTATTCAAAGATGCTTAACATTCCTGAGAAGTGCTAACTACTATGATCTGGTGACTTTTTATACATAAACCCAAATAGAAGCTTTTACACTTCAGTACAAAAACATGTATTTGAGATGTATAACTAGGAAGATTATTTGAAAATAAGTAAAAGAAATGCTTAACAGTTCACAGAAGCACCAAGTCTTTCTGAATACCCCTCATTGTCTTTCTGCATGCATAATTTACAATATTAGACACAACCAGTTATTAGACACCACCAGTTACTCATCAATTCAAACAAATCTCTCTAGGTTTCATGTCTGTTTGGGCATTCTCAGAGAGAGAGAGAGGACATTCCAGTCTGAAATATCAGGGGTGATGACTATTCATTGAGGAATTCTTGCTTCAATAGACAAATGTACAAACAAATTGCTGGCAACTATTTTCAGGTAACATGTTTTCAAGCTTGTTTTGCAGGGGGGCAAGAAGCCCCTGCACTCCCAAACTTAAATATACCAATTTCACAGTCACAAATAAGTGCATCGGCTCCCATTTATTGAAAGTGGCTTTCGGTGATAAATCCGTCATGCTGCCTTCAGTTGAAGAATAATTTGACAAAAAGTCACATTCCTATTGTCAGCAGGCAATTCGTGCAATGAAATGCCTCTTACACATATACCAAATGCAAGGATAATATGCTTTTCTGTTTTAATCTCGTTTCTTTTGCTTTAATTAAAATAACTTGTATGCCAATGTGGTGTTTTTTTTTTCAACAGTGTACAGAACAATTATAACTAAATGCTGCATTTTTGTGATTTGCAGCTGTAACTATAATGTCTTCTACTAGGGAATTAGGGTATCAGACAATCTAAATAATATATTCTGCAAGTATTAAAAAGTCATACAGTTTCTTGAGTGAGATTTTTTTTTCTGAATATGTAAGGAAGTTTTCCCTGAAACTAGAAATACTGTGCTCATTTATGCATGGATCATTATTTTTAGTAAAATATGTATTCTCAGTACACAGCTGTATACAGCATGCATTTGTATGTTAAAATGAAAAAGAGTGGCTTCATTTTCTTTCATTAGTTCCTTGTCAAACTTTATTCAAACATACTCGCAATTTTCATAAGCATCTTGTAATCAACAAGAGGTTATTTTAGATAAATACTGTAGAAATTACCAGCCTCTAAAATTATCATGATTTGTCTTCTAGCAATGTTGTTTACTTCCCTGTCATACAATGAAAATAAGGCTGATGAAACACCACAAATCAGTGAATAATCAAGTCTATTAAAACGAGGAGGAATTTTAATTTTTGTTCATTGTTGCATGAGATTTTTTTCTCTATTATCCATTTTACTAATCCCAACAAAGAAACTGATGCATTGATCCCTTAACGACTTATACTGACAAATTAACTGTTTAAACAGCAAATCATATATTTGCTGCTCTCCCATGAAATAATAGAGACAGTGTTTGTAAAACTAATTTAATGAATACATTTTTGCAAACGCTGCATAGTGTGTATTTGAGTACAAAATTTGTACTCTTAATTTCTCCAAATCAGTCCAATTATTTCCTGTATAATTGCTGATGTAAATACTTTACTGTAATCGTAATTGTTTTTTTTTTTTGAGAAATGTAACTGTTTGTTTTTCCTGAGAACTGTCTGAAGTTCATTTATTAACATAAATGTACTGTGATGTAACTTTTCTCCCCAGGCCTCTGCTGAAAATGGGTCCTAACCAGTCGGACTTTCCTGGTCAATAAAGACAAAGAAATAATCAAATAAATAAAACCAATACCTGAATCATGAAAAGGATGTTTATATACCAGACTTCCATTACAAGTCTTGGCAAATACCATCAGCTTATTGTTTAAGAAATTTACACCCTCTTACCATCTTGGATTTTTAATCTGTTTCACCATTTTAAGGCTGCGATAATCACAGAGGTAATCCCACTTTCAGGCCCCTGTTAAGATTAACTGATCAGAACTCTTTCTCAGTCCTGGTTAAGCTGGTTTAAAAATACTACAGTTGTATAAAGTTGAGGGTTGTTTGTTCTGCCCTGTAAACTAGTGTACAAAAGGTGGATAGGCAGACTGATCCCTGTGTTAGTTCTTCTTTATGCAAGTGATATTTTCTGAAAAGAGCAAAAGATTTTATTGTTCTTTCCTGTGCTAAAACAGAAATTCATCAGAGATTTCCAACTAGTGGTTGGTGCTGAGAGAATTGATTGTAAACTGAAAAGATGGCTTACTTGCACTAGTAACAACTTTTGACATAAAATGGAAGCATCTTGGCCAGTGTTGGGGAAATCTATAACAAACTTTTATAGAAGGTGGCTTTTTTCATAGTGAGGCTATACCAGGGGTTGGTTGTTTCTGTCACTATGGTAAGATACTTATGCTATCAAATTCGTAGGTGCAATTATTAAGATCAGTATTTCCATGTGTCTTGCGTAGGTGCCATTTTACACCATATAGGCTGGGTAATTGCATCTCTGACTATAGGAACTAATGTTGGAGAGGTGGGAACTTTGGAGTTGGTTATACATACTGCTGTTCCCCTTGCTTACCTATGGTACTTATCCTAGTGAGAAGATTAACAGTATGCTTCCTCAGAAAGTCCGTAACAAAAGATGAACCAAATTCACTAGAATTTTGGAGAAAGAGGAGGTTTAAGATAATGGATGACAGTTTGAGACAGTGTTAGCCCTACCCTTTTTGGGAAGTGGTATAACTTTTGCAGTTTTCTAACAAAAAGGGAAATAGCCCTCCTACACTTGAAGTAGATTTAAAAAGGACACACAACTGCAGTAAACTTATTTTACTAACCAAATATCATATCCAGCCTCATTTATGAATGATGTCACCTTCGTCAAGCATGGTTATTTCAAAGTAGTCATAACTGTGAAGTAATTTGTATGCTGTACTCTCTTCCTGTAAACAATTCTTCAAACTCAAAAGAGCTAGTAAATGATTACTCAATCTTAATGTAATCATAATGTAATTTGAATGTTTGGTGCTGTTTATTAGGTGGTCAGGTATATTGCCTGGACCCACGGAAGTCATATTTTTTTGTTTTTGAGAGTACAGCTACGACATGTTTCTTGATGATTTTCCTGGGTATAAGGAACTCAGGGATTTCAATAATGGCTTCTGAGGTAAAATCAGCACTAACATTTTCTGCAGGTATATAAGCTATGTCATTTAGATCAGAGTGCATTACACCATTTTGGATTAGTTCAAAACACTGCTGGGTGTAATTTCTTCATGTTTTGCTGTAACTAAAGAAGGATTTATATTTATCCTTACACTTGTATGCTTATTTCAGTTTTCTTCTTTTCTTTGAACTTTGTAATGGTAGCTTTTAGTTCTTTGGTGATCTTTATGATACTGCTTTTAAGAGAGGGAGATTTTGCTTTTTTTTTTCTTTTATTATAAATTTTATTTATAATGGTGGAGCACCAGGGTAGTTTGTTTTTAAATTTCCCCATTATATTTGGTCCTAGTCGGGACTGCTTGATCTATACACTTTTGTGTGAGGCTGCATGGGGAATGGAAATATTCCAAATATATTTCAAGAGCTCATCAGTGAGCACAAGTACCGGTACCCTAGAAAAGTGCCAGCAGGAGTTTGGTAGTTAAACGATCTACAAGAAGGGACATATGGGAGATGAACCTTTTACAGGCTGCCTGTGTCCATTACAGACATAGGTGCCAAGCCAGGGATGATCCCTGTTCCCCATCTAATTCAGTTATTTATTAAATCAAAGAATCTATGGACATAGGTACACCCAGTCTATAGATAGAGAGTTAAAAACTGCTCATGAGGAAAGTGGTTTGTGCTACAGGTAATTCGGAGAATGCATTTAGGAGTCTCTCATGGTCACTTGGGGACATGGACATGGAAGATGTCATACAGCAGGCAGTAAATTGAGAGCTTTGTTTTGAATGACCTGGAGAACAAGAAGTTCGGTTGATGCATCTCAGGGGAACCTGCCCAGAGGTGACATGGGTTCTAGCCAACACGGAAACGCCCATGCAGTTTCCTCAGGCCTGAAGGCATGGTATGCATTAAACCCAGGTAGAGAGGGAGTGTTGTCTTTACAATGAACTTACAAGATAGCTTCAAGATTAAGCAGTTTGTTTTCAGACCTTTGGTACAGAGAAAAGCAATCTTGATATCATTTGAATTAGAATTTTCTGTAATTATATCTGCTGTATTGGTGTCCAGTAGAAAGACTCTGAATAAAAAAATGCACTGTGGGGACTGCAAGGTATATGGCCAGTAAGGGGAAGCAAATGTATGAAAGGTACAGGCCATACCTTGCAAAGCATGTTGACCCATCTACCATCCCTTCCCAGACAGACACATGCTGGATATCCTTAGAATGACAATAACCACTTAGCCAATTGCTGAAGACAATTATTGCATGTTTGTATTTAGGCAACATTTTGAGAGAAGGCAGGATTCCTCTCAGGACCATAGTTTGTCTATAGCAAAGTGAGGTACACCTTGTCCCTCTGCATGTCCCTCAGGACTGACTACTGCAAATTATTCACACTAACAAGGGCTACCACTATGTCACATTCATTTTTCCCTGGTGTGAAGGATAAAAGAGCCCTAGGAATGTTACAAATTCTTGTGCCAGAGACAACTGTCACCATGTCCTTGTCCAGTCTAGTAAAAATGTGGTCAGTGTATCTAATAATAGAATTACCAGTTACTAGAACACTGCTACTGACTCTGAGGCTGTGAACAGTTTATGGTCCACAGCCTGGCGACTCTATTCTATGTAAGAAAAACACATGACAAACAGATGTGTTTTTCTTGGTGATTAAAGTGGACTGAATTTCCCTCCTGGTGAATGGACTATCTTCACCCTATTTTCTTGTTATTAGTTAAGTGGTTTGGGTGAACTAATTCTCTCGTTGCTACTTCTGCTATTCTATGCAAGGGTAGCGATGCTGTCTCAGCAGACATTTACAAACATTTGCTCTTTCTAGTTATGAGAGGTCAAGTCACTGGGAATGTCTAGTCCGATGAGGCTGGCAGTAGAATGGGGAGAAGCTAACCATTCCTCCATATCTGCTACATGGGTAAATGTCTTACAAATACAAGTGCTAGCTAATATATAATGTGTAATCAAATCAATAGGTGCTAATATATAATTTGCAGTTGAGAGGTTAGGTCAAGGGATCTTAAGTGTAAAATGTGTCAATATAGTACGTGCAAGACATTAAAAGAACAAAAGTGTAGGAATAGAAGCAGAGCAAATAGCAATCCTACAGTAAGTAACAGCAACAAGCAGGGGATGATTCTACATAAGTGATACTACAGCAAGTAAAGCTGGCAATAAGTAAGACCAATCAAAATAACTGAACAATAGCAATAAGTGAATAATAGCAGTAAGTGAACAACAGCAATAAATATCTGTGACAACATGATAGGCTTTGAGAAACCTGCCAACCAAATACTACAGGGCTACTATAAACAGTAGTGGCTATAAGATCTTAAGGTCTTAAAACTCATGTATGTGCTCCTTGCCTAAGTAATTAACTGCTATATTAATACAGCATTTTTCTTAAACTGTTAACATCTGCTCCCCTCGATTATAGAGCTGTGCATCACCGGGGCTGACCTGTCTGCCTCCCATTACTTTATTTCCCCACACCCTGTATTCCAGTTGTATTGCCATTATATTTTCTGTTTTTTTTACCTTATTTTGAGTTCTTTCTTCTATTTTTTCCCCCTGTCGGTCAGACTAATCTCCAACCTCACCAACTATTGCATCTACAGAAGCTCAGGGCTTACCAGAGCTCTTCCCACATTGTTTAAGGGCTTCACTTGCAAAAGGTGTAACCCCACTCCATTCACCATCTGGTCCACTCCAGGCTCACTTCGCTCCCATACCCTACCCCCATTCCCACCCACCCCATCTTTTATCACATTTATAGTCATATAGCCACACCCCATTTTGCTCTGCCTCACCCTCTCTCATTATCCAATCATCTAGTTACCTACTTCATACTAATTTATCTTAGGCCCACTCCTTTGCTCAAAGGCCTACCCTGGCCATGTCCTTGTTACTCTTACACAGTTTATAATTCTCTTGCCACTAACTTTTTCTCTGTTGATCTTCTCATACCTCTCAGTATTGAGTCCTTACTCTTTCAGGATCGGTCTAAATTTTATTCCCTCCCACACTAAATCTAATGTTGTCTATTTCTCTATTATCAGCCCTAGTCTCTACTTCTAAACTCCTCTTCTCTGTTATAAACCTTTCCTTCTCCCCTCTAATTATTCCCTCCACTATAAACAAACCTCACTAGTACAATTCCCTCCTATCTTTCTCTCAAAGCTATCAAATTCTATCCATAAGCTATATTTTGTATTCTTTTCCTCCCTTATATGCTCTGGGAATATCCATCCTAACCCTGGGCCTCAAATCCCATCTTTTCCTCAACATTGTAACCTTCCTACTGGCAAAAAAATCTCCACTTAACTACCATAAACTTCCAAAGCATCTGTAACAAAAGCACTGAGCTCCATGCTTGGCTCGCTCAAAATAAAACCCACATCCTCACTGCTACTGAAACCTGGTTAAAACCTTAAGACACTGAGGTTCTCCCTCATGATTATAATATAATTAAAGTAGACAGACAACATAGAAAAGGAGGTGGTGTTGCCCTTTTCTACCCCTGCACTTTTAAATTTAGCCCCTTTTACGTGTTCAATTCCACATTTTGAAAAGGCAGAAATCATAATCTCATTCTTAGACTTCATCAACTCCAAAAATATATGTATAATAGTCCTTTACATTCCCCCAGGAAATAATATCCCAGTTTTAGAAGATGTAATATCCTGGGCTTCCTCTAGCATAAAGAATGAAACAATCATATTAGGTGACATAAATATAGATTGGGCTTCTATGTCCTCAAACCAGTCTCCCTTTAGCATAAACTTATATCACTTTACTCAACTATTCAACACATCCACCAGATTTAGCCATAAGACTAATAAAAGCTCCATACTGACTGGATTGTAGTCACAGATCCATCCAAATATCCTGTCTCTGGCATTATGGCAAACACCTTCAGTGACCACCTCCCAGCCTTTACTATTTGTAACTGTTCATCCCTCCCAAAAACCCATAAATACCAGGTAACACAAGACCTATCAAAATTCTGTCCACAAACCTTTAATACTATCCTAAGAAATCAGAATTGGAACAGTCTTAAAACCCTTCCCCATGATGATGTCCTCCTCTACTTCAATAACTCCTTTCTAAACATCCTGCATAGCTTAGTACCCACCAGATCTAGAAGAATTAAATCCAGCTATTCTCCCTGGCTCTAAAAATCTGCTAGTGAAACAATGAAAAATAGAGATAAAGGCTGGAAACATAGGAACAACTTCAAAACTCCGTCCAACCTTATCCTTTATAAACAGCTTCGTAACCAAGAAAAAAAAACTATCTGCAAAGACAAGCAACAATATTTTTGGAACCTACAGACAAATAGGAAAAAATAACCCAAAACGTTTCTGGTCTATCAATAATCTCATACACCCTGGTTCAAATTTCAGCCCCTGCCCTGACCCTAATATGTCACCTGACCATATTGCATCTAAATTCAACTACTTCGTAGACACTATAGAAGATCTTATGACCTCCTTCGCCCAACCCATACCAACTAATCACACTCTTACAACTAGCCCCCCTCCTCCACCAGTACAAAATCTTTTGAAGCCCAATATCCCTACTGTCATTTGCATTAAGGAATCCCCCCAACAAGAATTCACTCTCTCCCCTATTTCCATTTCTTTGATAAAGAAACTTATCCAAAACCTAAAGCCCTGTTCTAATTCAGCCGATAATATTCCTGCCAAATTCCTCAAAATTGCTGTTGATGCCATAGCCTATCCAATTAGTATTTTAATCAAGAGGTCTGTCCAGGAATCCTATGTCCCTTACCTATGGAAAAAAGTTATAATCCTCCCTCTTCATAAAGGTGGCTCTTCCTCTGATATCTCAAACTTCTGGTCCATAGCCATTTTATCCCGTCTCCCATATATTCAAAAAATGTGTCCACAAACAATATCCTCGCACCAACCTGGCATGGATTACGTCCAGGGCATAGTACATCAACTGCCTTGATCTCTTTCTTGGATATCATTAACAAAGCCTGTGACCATGGCCATACAGTGTCAGCTCTCTTTCTGGATCTCTCTAAAGACTTCAGTACAATAGCTCATACCATTCTCCTGTCTCAACTCTCTTCTATATGTTTATCCTCTCAGTTTAACTGGTTTAAAAGCTCTCACTCAGACAGGCAACATGCTGTTAAAAAACAAAACTCTATCTCTCCTTACCTACATAACCCCACAGGTATCCAACAAGGCTCAATTTTAGGACCTCTTCCATTTAATATATTTATAAATAATCTGCACCAAACTATTCCAAATGCCGCCCTAGTACAGTATGCAGATGATTCAACAATAATCTGCTCTGCACCCAATACTGCATCTTTTCAAAAAATGACAAATAGCATTTAGTACAGTAGAATCTTGGCTCTATAAACATCATCTTTCTCTCAACCCTAAAAAAAACTAACCTTATGGTATTTACCCCTAAAAGAAATACAGAACTTAGCAAAGAAAATTTCATTATTTTCTTTCTAACCTCCACTAACAAACTTGTTATTAACACCAAATTATTAGGAGTCATAATAGACGAAAACCTCAAGTCCAATATTAATAAAACCCATAAAAAATTAGGTCTTCTGTACAGACACAACAATTTTTTCTCCTTACCATCTAAACACGCTTTAGGCCTCTCCTATCTCCTACCGTCATTAACCTATGATGCACCCTTGTTTATTAATCTACAGTCTTCCCTGAAATTCAAACTAGAATCTTGCTACAACAAGATTGCCAAATTTACCACAGGCAGCCGTAACTCCTCCCACCACTGTCATTCATTAAGAAAACTACAATTGCTAGAACTCTCCCATTACCTATTACTCTTGCAGCTAACCGCATCATACAAACTTATCTATAAACCACATGATTACCCTGCCCTCAGCTCCTTACTTATCCCCTACTCCCCTCTCAGGCCACTATGTTCAGAACACCAACACTTACTGCAAATCCATAAACCAAACCTTCCTGTAGACCATGGCCAGAGCCTGGAATAGCCCCCCCCCCCTACATGCAGTGAACATTTGTTTAACTTCAAAACCACCCTGCATAATCATCTCACCAACTGGATATACAACTGTACAAAGCCACATATTGCCACCAATGAAGCCACTACTTGACCTTTTTTCCCCTCAGACTCAGCTGCCCACTATAAAAAAATCTAGCCCTCTTCATTCCTAGTAGCATCTCTATCCCCATTTCCCTCTTGAACCTTACTTTCTAGCTATGCTATAGCTTCTCCTGAAGTGGCTAATTTCCATCTCATGTTCTACACCACTTGCTTAACTTTTTCTCTCCACACTTCTACTGACTGATAATCTACACTAATTCCTTCTGCCTCCTAACTCTTCTCATCAAACTCCTCCACCTGACTTTTCACTGGATCTTTGTAACTCTACAATACTGATTTGCGTTATATTCTCATTTAAATTATTTTGTGTCTTAGAACCTGTCATTTCAGACTCTACCACATTGACTCTATACTGCGTATATTAGAACTTGCTCTTTCAAATTGTTCCCATAATTTTGCTGCATTTTGGCTATTATGATGTACTTCATTGCAATCACTGTATTAATTATCTGTTTTTGTATTGTCTCATTGCAAATACTGTACTATTAATATCGTATTTCAATCTCCTGTCCTGGAGCGCATTGTTCTTTCATAATGCCTTACTGCAACTACTGTATTCCAGTACTGCATTTTCTGAGTTTATGACTTGGAGCTTTTCTCCCCAGGCCTCCACTGAAAATGGGCTCTTTGTGGCCCAGTGAACTGTCCCGGTAAACAAATGTCAGTAAATAAATAAAAGAAATAAATAAATGTGAACAATAAGTGAATAACATGTATAAGTGAACAAATGAACCACAGCAAAAGTGAATAGCAATAAGTAAACTACAGCAATAAGTGAACAGTAACAATAAGTGAACAATAGCAATTAGTGAACAGTAACAATAAGCGAACAATAGCAATAAGTAAACAGCAATAACTGAACAGTAGCAATAAGTGAATAACAATAAGTGAACAATAACAATAAGTGAACGTGAACAATGAGTCAATGTATACAATAACAATAAGTGAATAACATCTATAAGTGAACAAATAAACCACAGCAAAAGTGAATAGCAATAAGTAAACTACAACAATAAGTGAACAGTAACAATAAGTGAACAACAGCAATAAGTGAATGTGAACAATACATGAACGTGAACAATAAATGAACATCTATAAGTGAACAACTGAACAGCAAAACTGAGTAGCAATAAGCTAATGGCAACTACAACATAGCAGCTTTACTGCCTGCTGCTCACCACACAGCTGAGCATAACTAGTAGCGATAGATTAGCTAGTAGCATACCAATGATTCACTGTTGAGCTAATAGTCAGCTACTTGTTCACAAGACTAGCAGCATAATCAAGAGGAAGGAAGTTGCAAACTACTACAGTCAAATCACTTGCATCTATTGAGTGCACTGTGCAAGGATTTTCTCTTGTACAAACATACTCAAATTATAGCAAGGTATTAAAACTCGAAAAAGGTCAAAAGAGCAAGCAAACCAATAACACCACCATGTGTGTAAAGGTTCAGAGCAATCAGGAGCAAACCTGTTATCTTGCAGATATTGAAAACAAGAACAAAGTATGTACATCCAGCTAAAAATCAGAACTTCTAACTAGCATAAAATTTTAATACAAATAGCACATAACTCTTTCCAGGGATACTACTCAGAAACATATTAAAAAAAAGTATGGCAAGAACAAAGAAAAAATATATAGTCATTACCAATAAGACAACATAAAATCTATAGACTTTAATAAACTATGTTGCAAAATTCTATGACACAAGATCATTTATTTTTGCTTCAGAAAATGGAGATGTGAGATGTTTGTCTCTCTTTAAATTATTGTTACCACTAGTACATTTGTCATGTGATGTGGTTTTCTGTGCATAAGATAGCTTCAAAAATTTAATCTCATGAGGGGATTCAGAAAATTTTGTGAAGGGGTAACTAAGTCTAAAAGAAGGGACATATTTCCAAATACAGGGATACCCTGTGCTGAAAGGTCTGAATTCATTAGCAGAGAAACAGCAGGGTCCCATTGCTCTCTGCAAAGGAAACCAACAAACAAATTTAAATTAAGATTCCTTAAGCACAATATACAGATATGCTGCATCTTGTGGGCTTGATGGTAAGTTCATATCTGTTAGATCAGGTTGCAGTCAGGAGTGTTCTGTTCAGTGGTACTGGGTTTCCTTACCACTGATCATATACAAACTGCATGAGACTGCAGCTCGTCATATGCACTTCTATGTGCTGCAACTCCTCTCTCGGTGTTACTCACAAAAAATATTTATACCACCATTTCTGTTATAGCACTGACAGTACTTCAAATTATTTTCAAGTTTTTAACTTTTCTTTATGACTGTGGCATTAGTATCTACACGCAAGGAGGTGAGGGGGCAAAGTCTCTCATATGGAGATATACAGGGCTCACTCCCCACAAAATGTTTATACATTTTATTTATATATATATATATATATATATATATATATATATATATATATATATATATATATATATATATATATGTGTGTGTGTGTATATATATATATATATATATATATATATATATATATGTATACACACACACACACACACATACATACATATTTATTTAGTTTCATCTAAATAAAGCTTAAACTGGTTGAGTTCATCTGGTTGTAGATACATCTGCAAGAAACTGATTTCATAGTGGAACCATGTTGTTGTTACAAGAATACTGCAGGCATATATGTAAATTTAGCTTCCTGACAATCTATCAGTTAACTCAATTTTGTCACCACCCCACACAACTGTGATAGTAATTCAGCAAAAACTCCAGAGTGTGAACAGCATTTGACAATTAAAAGTAAACACCGACAAAAATATTTTTCCTGTAGCACAAGCCCACCTGCACTTACCAATGTGGAGGGGGGGGCAGCAAACCCCCAGTACTTATATGTAACAACTCCAAAGCTGCTCTATCACATGGAAATAGGAACTTCAGCCTTTTAAGAAAAACCCAGATGCCACACACTATTGGTTCTCAAACGCTAGTGTATCGCAGACAAGACTGGTGCCAGAGAAATTTGATTTCATTAAGATGCACTGTGGTATCTGTACATTATGGCACATTTCCTTAAAGGAAGAAGGGGTGCACATTTGACATTCTTTTTCCCCTCTATCCTTACTTTTCCTCTTACCTTTTTTTTGTCTGCCCTTTCCACCACCCATTTCCATACTCCATTCCTTGGCTTGACAGACAATTATGTCAAAAAGCACTTTGAGAGAGCCAGAGAGTAATTCATCCCTAAAATCTGCTGCCTGTGCCTTTTCCTTATGCCTCTGTCTTCATCCCTAAAATCTGCTGCCTGTGCCTTTTCCTTATGCCTCTGTCTTCATCCCTAAAATCTGCTGCCTGTGCCTTTTCCTTATGCCTCTGTCTTCATCCCTAAAATCTGCTGCCTGTGCCTTTTCCTTATGCCTCTGTCTTCATCCTTAAAATCTGCTGCCTGTGCCTTTTCCTTATGCCTCTGTCTTCATCCCTAAAATCTGCTGCCTGTGCCTTTTCCTTATGCCTCTGTCTTCATCCCTAAAATCTGCTGCCTGTGCCTTTTCCTTATGCCTCTGTCTTCATCCCTAAAATCTGCTGCCTGTGCCTTTTCCTTATGCCTCTGTCTTCATCCCTAAAATCTGCTGCCTGTGCCTTTTCCTTATGCCTCTGTCCTTTGTGTTCATCTCTGATGTAATCTTGTGCACCAGCATCAGGCCCCCAGTCTTTTCTGGTCCAACATTAGAAGAGCTCTAGCTCTTTTAGCTTTTGATCCCTGAACTGTAGCTGGGGTGGGACAAAGACGGCAGCTGCCCTGGGTATAAAGTATTAGGGGGCATGATCAGCATATGCTAGTCAGTCTTAAGTGCATACCAGCTTTCAGAAATGAAAGCCAGTATTGCATATGTGGTCAAAACTTAAGTGCATTAGTGCTCTATCTGCAGCATAAATTATAGCAACTGCTTGTTACAAGTGTAGCAAGCAGTCTACCACAGTTTAAAAGACAGAAGAGCCTTTTCTTTTCTCCTCAGAGATTAGGAGAGAGGACTAAGAATAGACCTTCCTTAAGGAGGATTGACAGATCATGAACAGACTTTTTTTTTTTACTCACCTCTGTACTGATGAGTGTAGATGAGGAGGGGAAGAACAACTTGAATCCTTAGCTGGGAGATGTCTGGTCATATTCTTTGCTTTCCATTTCTCAGATCTTTTTGGTAGCTTTTTTCTGGCTCTTCCTGCTGGACAATATCATTTTCCTTATTTTATTCGGTAACTGCATGCAGTACTCAAAATGTGGCATGCTCAAGGCCCTATAAAGTGGAAGCATTATCAATCTGCTTCTGGAATACACCGAGGCTACTTTGCAGTATTCTGTTTGCTGATGCTTATCATTCCACTCCCAGGTGTTACAATTCAGGTGTGTTTACAATCATTTTTCTAGAACCATCAGTTCACGATCCCATAACTAATGCTTCATTTCACGTTTCTGTGGCCTAAGTCTAGAACCTAAACTGTTTAATTTCCTACTTATTCAGCCTTTCCAAATCCTTGCCGAGATTCTTCTCCCATCCTCTAATGCTCTCTCTTGTCTTATTGTCATCATCAAAGGGGCTGATCTTGTTCTGTGCTCCTTTAGTTGTGATTGATAGACGTGAAGAGTACCTGATTCAGGACAGATACCCATGGTATTCCACTAGTGGCTTTCTTCATTCCATGGCTCTCTGTGTCCTACCATTCTTCAGGTATGCAGTCCTTCAGCCTTGGTTCTATCCTCATCCCCTCCAGTTTTACAGTCAGCTTCTTGTGTGGGACAGATTCAAAAGCCATGGTACAGTGCAGGTATGCCATGTCTAATGGTATTCCTTTGTCAGGATCATATGTCATCCAGTCATAAAACTGGATCAAATCTGACAAATTGTTGAAACCTAGTGTCCTCTCAAGGACAGACCGAATCAAGGGAGCTAACAGGAAATGTTTCTGAAGTACTATCTCATTACTCAGTTTCTAGTAGACTCCTGCATGGTGGTCTGTGCCTTGCATTCCATGTAAACTAGGGGCCCCATCCTTATTAATGTTCTCTCTTTGTAAGTCAAATTGCTTTACTACAACCACAATTAGGGACCTAAATTTCCACCAACACATGAAAAAAACACACTGGAGTGACAGATTTATTACCCAACACCTATTCCACCTTTGGAACAAACTTCTGCAGGTTAAATAAAGTGACACCTTAGCATTCTTCGAATTAAACCTGGATGACTGGATGCACACCCATAAATTTACACCAGGACCTAAATCTCCACCAACACATGAAAAAAACACACTGGAGCGACAGATTTATTACCAAACACCTATTCCACCTTTGGAACAAACTTCTGCAGGTTAAATAAAGTGACACCTTAGCATTCTTCGAATTAAACCTGGATGACTGGATGCACACCCATAAATTTACACCAGGACTGATCTGCTTTGTCCTTGTGGAGAGGGGTGTACACCATGAGTAATGTATGAATGGTCTTGTGATTTAATCGCCTTGTATTTCTTGTATTCCAATGATGGTTCTATGTCTGCCTTGTGGTACAAAGGGATAAAGCTCTGATTATAGCCCAGATGACCTGAGGTCAGTTAGTAGCTTGGATGCCAGAAGATCCACACAGAACATGTAAATGAGTGGCCAGTGCTAATCTCCCATCCTGGGGGGAGAAAGTACTGCTTTCAATCTGCCAATCACCACCATTCAAGACGAGTCTTACATGGTAATGAAGTTGCCAGGACAATTTAGTGATAATAACCATTGCAAACAACATAAAATAAAGAAAGAAAACAAGTAATTACAGTCCCTGTGGCCCAACAAACTCTCTTTCAAAAGGGGAGATTCAGTACATGATCAAGGACATAATTAATCTTGTTTCTGCTTGTTGTGTGTACCCTTCTCTGAGAATTATCTTTGCTCTCTTTGAACACCTGATATCTTTTGATTGTTTGCCGTCTCAGCTAAGCATGCTGATTAATTTATAGCTTTTCTAAGAATGAGAAAAACAGATTTGGTATACTTGAAAGATGAAACAATTGCCAGTTTGATAAATAATCTGAAAACAACAGATTGCAGGGAGGAGGGGTTAGCTTAATAAAAACAGTAGTCTCCTTCAATGTTGTTACAAACAAAATGGTAGCTTGAAACTGTCTCACTTACAAAGCAAAGGGGGTATCTTAAAACTGCCTTAACAACAAAGCAAATATGATACTAGAAATAATCTTTTTGAAGCGGGTTATTCGATGGAAGGTTACTTGATGGAAGGCTTTAAAAGGTCAGAGACATATGTTCCCTTGAACTTGTACACTTCTTTTACCTGGAGCCCTTTTGTGAATGCATCTATTGTTCAAAGTCCAGTAACAATGTGAATATTCTTTGCATTGCAAGGTACTTACATCTTTGCAACTTCTTTATTTTAACAGAGAATTGAACATTCAGTTTTCAAACACTAGTACTGTGATTTAAAGAAACACAAAGTTTGGAATACGAGCGTAAGTACACATTTGTATATTTAGTTCTTCTATTTCTACATACATATTCTTGAGCTGCCTTTGCAATGAAAACATTTTTTCTGATTTCAACACTTTTCTCTTGTAATCCAGGTAAGTTTTCTTTCAATTGTTGCAAAACATTCTGACATGATTAATATGTTCTTCTTACTAAACAAAATTATTACCTTTTTGTTTGATAAGTGAAGACTAAGTTGTGATGTTGCTCCGGTACAATGAAGGCTGTCTTTACGTATACCAGCTGGTATACGTAAAGACAGCCTTAGTTATACCGGAGCAGTATCCTGTATTGTGTGCGTTACCTTGTGTGATTTTGGTTATAAGTTGTGATGTTGCTGAAATGTTTTTTTCAGAAACTGTGGATGGATTACACAACACTGAATAAAAACCTAAATGTTAATATTGCTGTTTTTTTTTTCATCCATTGTAGTCACTGTGTTTTATTTTGTATTGTAAGGGACAGCTGGGTCAACGGTTACTGATATAATACAAATTTATATTCACTAATGTGTCTATGGAGGGCTAAGTAAACTCAGAACAATAAATGGGCATAAAACATTAAATACACAAACATATCAAAGAAAGCTAATGAAAGTGCTCTGGATTAAATGAATAAACACACGAATTACTGATTTTCTGCTAAAATAATAAAATCATAAAAGAACTAATGAAAGTCTAAATAAGCCAGGTAGTATGAACAGGTCTATAGAGCCCTCTTAAAGTTACATAATGACCTACCTACTGCTGGTTCTGAAATGTCAACCAGTCACCAAGGATCTCTTCAAGGTCACCCTCCCTTTATACATACTAGTCTCTCGCCCCCATAAGTTCTAAACAGGTTGAAAATTTGTAATCCTGTAACATGGCACTGATAGCTAAAGATTATTTGAGTGTTGAGCCTCTTAAAATTACAGTTATAATTTCAAGTGTGTGTGTGTTGGCAACAGATTTATATACTGACCATTTCTAAAAACTCTTAATAGAAGGAAAGGTGCAGTAAGATATTATCAACATAACTATTAAAACTAAAGATCTCTTTTTCACATTGTCACCCAGTGGACAGCAGTAGATCCAAATGGAACCCTGTGGCCAATCCAATGGGTAGAGAGAAAGAAAGATCCAAGTTCAAACATTACAGTTCTGAGTCAAGGCACAGGACAGACAGACAGAGAAATAAAAACAAAATGGTAAGGCCGAACACAAATAGAGAGACAAGAAAAGGATAGCAAAGTGAAAATATTGTGGAAATGAAGACAAGGCAAACTTATGGGTAAAACACAGTATTATTGTTCCATTTTGGCCACCATCAAACCTTATAGCAATATTCTCCAAACAGAGTGCCAAATCTTATTTTAAAATTATTTTGCCAAGATTCTTAATTATTCCCTGATTGAACACTGTTCCAGTCCAGTGCATTCAAGTAAGAAGGGTTCCTTTAGGCATTTATGTACCATTATCATATCATCCCTTATTCTTCTGTTTGTTAGGAAAAAAATGTTCATTTGACCTATCTGTATAGTTAATTTCCCTAAATGCTCAGTTCTTTTTGTAAAGTTTCTCTGTACTGCCTCTGTTTATTGATATGAGACTTCCTCCTATGATACTACATCAAGGCCCCATATAATACATTTTGCATTATCAAGGTTATAAATAATTCTGTCATTAATTTCTCATCTCTCTTCTTTTGAATAGTTGTAGTATAATGCTGACAATTGTAGTAACATTCAAAATGGCTGACTGACTTATATGGCTCTGAAAAGAAAATACCTTGTCTACAACAACACCTAGGTCACAATGTATTAATGTGAAAAATAATGATACGAATAGAAGAGAAAAGTAAGGACAGAGGCGGAGAGTAATGGAAGAGAAATAGCGGGCATTTAAACTGTCATAATATAGAGCAAAATGCAAGAATAAACAAAGGCAGGAGGATAAAGGTAAACAGTAATGAGTTGGCAAGCAGGGGCATAAGTAAAGTATCTGTGAAACAAACACAGTGATGTCAACCAAACAAACTGTAAATACAAGCATGTTTGAACTCTAATTTTGTCAGTCATTTTTGTCAAGATCCCATTTACTAGGATTGATGTCAGAGTATAGGCAAAGAGAAAGAAACAGGGGGGTCCTAAATGAGAGACCAGGACTGGTAGAATTTTTAGTAGAATCTAGAACAGAAGCTGCTGCTAAAAAAGGGAAATTAGTAGGGCATATAAAATATTGTATGATAACTATAAGAATCACAGGGGGTTAGAAAGGATAAGGGAGAGAGACTGGATAAATAACTCACAAAAAACAATGGGTGGGTCATATGTTTGTCTCCCAAATATGCAGCAAAGACTAGAAGATTTTGAATCTTTGCTTGGAAGTATTTACATTGGTATTTTTATAACCCAAGTAACTCCAAAGATTTTTTCCTCAGGTAGATGCCAAATGTTGGAGGTGTAATGTGGAAGAAAGAGGTAACTGGGAACATATTTTCTGAGAGTGTAATGAGTAGCAGACTAAAGGTTCCTGCAGACTACTCTAGCAGAGTATAAACACCTTACTAATAATTATATATAGAGCTATGAATTTTGTAGAATATAAGCTGCAGTAGTAGGTTTTAAAGAACTATTGAATAAACATTACAGACTTGGTTATTTTTGAAAAATGAAGCGGAGAAAAGGTTTTATTATGAAAATTGTACTATGGCTTATTTTTACTGTCTTCTCAAGGTTCTCAAGGGGACACTATACAATTTCATAAAAAAAAATATTCAGACGTTATGCTAAACAAAACAAAGTTTCTGAAAATGTGTTTATTTTTATTTGTTTACCAGGGAAGTGAGACTTGGACAGGGCCCATTTTCAGCAGAGGCCCAGGTAGAAACACTCCAGACACATGTCTTTGGAATGTGGGAGTAAACCGGAGCACCTGGAGGAAACACATGCGAATGGAGGGAGGACGTGCTCACTCCACACAGAAGACACCCCAGTCAAGAATAAAACTAGAGAACCTCTTGCTGGGAGGTGACAACTCTAACCACTGCACCACTGTGCCACCCAAAATGATTGGACATTGATGGCATTCCAGATTGGAAAATGGTTTTAAATGAATGAGAAAATAATGCTTTTGTGAATCAAGCTCCGATTCCTACATGAGGAACTCTAACCCTGTATCCATTGATTTTCTGTAATTTATAATCAACTATGACATCAGATCATATTAAAGCAACAGCAGAACCTCAGCAGCAGTAGCAGTAGCTTCATTTAAGGGGTCTGTGATTTAATCAGTTATATATTATTACACAGCTAACCATCTTGAAAGTGTTGCAGTATCCTTGTGAGAAGATGAGGATATGAAATTCCCGAGAGGCTGATGTTTCTATTAGGAAGCCAAAAAACTCTGGAAGGGAGCTCATTACCTCCAGAAAATACAGAGGATGCCACTTTGATGGTGTAGGAGAATAATAAAACTCTGACTTCAGCCCAGCTGACTAGGTTAGATTAGTGGCTCAGGCTACTGATGGAGTGGCAAAGAGAGATGTACATTACCTTCCCTGGTGGGATGGTAGTTCTGTGGGAGTCTCCTGTGATGATCCATGGTAGAAGCTGAGGAAATCACTATTGGGAGGCAAAATCCAAAGGAGGAATAGGATGGGAATATGGTTGGCCCGCTGCTGAGGCAGAGCAAAATGCTGCACATACCCATTGCATGTCCAACCTGTGGATGTTACCATGGGAATTGTGGGAGGAATAAATAATGGGGTAGGTCAAATGAAACACCCCCCCCCCCACAGTGGATGTTGACAGCCAGACCACCAGGATGCCCCAGAATGTCTAGGGGTAGTTTAGGAGGAGGTTGGAAGATGCAATGGATGTGGGGCACAGAATAGGAAGCTGTAGGATGACGCAGAGGGGAGAAAAAGCTCTCCCTTCTCTAGAAGAAAAGAAAACACAGAGAATGCAACAAAATAAGCATCATGGAATGTGGAAGGTTACGGAAGACAGGGTATGGGAAATAACAGGTCAGCCAGAAAGTAACAGGCAGAATGAATGGGTGGGTACGGGAAATAACAGGTCAGCCAGAAAGTAACAGGCAGAATGAATGGGTGGGTACGGGAAATAACAGGTCAGCCAGAAAGTAACAGGCAGAATGAATGGGTGGGTACGGGAAATAACAGGTCAGCCAGAAAGTAACAGGCAGAATGAATGGGTGGGTACAGGAAATAACAGGTCAGCCAGAAAGTAACAGGCAGAATGAATGGGTGGGTACGGGAAATAACAGGTCATCCAGAAAGTAACAGGCAGAATGAATGGGTGGGTATGGGAAATAACAGGTCAGCCAGAAAGTAACAGGCAGAATGAATGGGTGAGTACGGGAAATAACAGGTCAGCCAGAAAGTAACAGGCAGAATGAATGCGTGGGTACGGGAAATAACAGGTCAGCCAGAAAGTAACAGGCAGAATGAATGCATGGGTACGGGAAATACCAGGTCAGCCAGAAAGTAACAGGCAGAATGAATGGGTGGGTACGGGAAATACCAGGTCAGCCAGAAAGTAACAGGCAGAATGAATGGGTGGGTACGGGAAATAACAGGTCAGCCAGAAAGTAACAGGAAGAATGAATGGGTGGGTATGGGAAATAACAGGTCAGCCAGAAAGTAACAGGCAGAATGAATGGGTGGGTATGGGAAATACCAGGTCAGCCAGAAAGTAACAGGCAGAATGAATGGGTGGGTACGGGAAATAACAGGTCAGCCAGAAAGTAACAGGCAGAATGAATGGGTGGGTACGGAAATAACAGGTCAGCCAGAAAGTAACAGGCAGAATGAATGGGTGGGTACGGAAATAACAGGTCAGCCAGAAAGTAACAGGCAGAATGAATGGGTGGGTACGGGAAATAACAGGTCAGCCAGAAAGTAACAGGCAGAATGAATGGGTGGGTACGGGAAATAACAGGTCAGCCAGAAAGTAACAGGCAGAATGAATGGGTGGGTATGGGAAATAACAGGTCAGCCAGAAAGTAACAGGCAGAATGAATGGGTGGGTACGGGAAATAACAGGTCAGCCAGAAAGTAACAGGCAGAATGAATGGGTGGGTACGGGAAATAACAGGTCAGCCAGAAAGTAACAGGCAGAATGAATGGGTGGGTACGGGAAATAACAGGTCAGCCAGAAAGTAACAGGCAGAATGAATGGGTGGGTGCGGAAATAACAGGTCAGCCAGAAAGTAACAGGCAGAATGAATGGGTGGGTATGGGAAATAACAGGTCAGCCAGAAAGTAACAGGCAGAATGAATGGGTGGGTATGACAGAGATGGGGACCAGAAGGGGGACAAAGGAAGAAAATGCAGCTACTCAGTGCAATTTCTTGCGTGTCTGCCTACACACAAATGGAAAAGTAGACTGGCAACAGGGAATCAGGATGAAAGCTGGACTCTATGTAGTGCTGAAAATTAGGTACAGTCCTGAAGAATTTTCTCAAAAATCTCATCAGTTTCATACTTTACAGGTCATACCAAAGGACTAGCAGTGCACCATAATTATTATGGACTCCACTGTTCACATTTAGAGTGAAAAGCTGCTCTTGGATTTATAGGCTCAAAGCTACAGCATAGTAACCGTGAAGGTGCTAAGTTGAGTTCAGTTGCTTGGGGGACCGGCATCCCTAAGAACCAATCAGCTTGAGTTCATAGGCAGTAGATCCCATCAGCTGAACTGTAAGCAATTTTATGATTTGGTAATTGAAAGATTGCATAAAATGACAATAGATATCATTTACTTGAAAATCCATACAGCACATAAAAAACTACTGCAGAAAGTGAGAGAGGTTAGTCAGTCATAAGATGGTTAGCTGAATATTGGGTCTGCCAATAGAAGACTATGAAGGTGGCACTGCTGAAAGAAATGAGTGTGGCAAACCATATGCGGAAGAGATTAGTTCTTGGACCTGGTATTAGGTATAGAGAACAGGTATGATGTTTTTTGCAAGTGGCACCAAGGAAGGGGTAATTGTAAGTTTTTAAAGGATAAAGGTTAATAAGAATGTTTAAAAATAAAGTGCATGGCTTATAGAAGTCATAGATAGGCTTCAGTGATACAAATGCAAGGTTCTACTTTTGACCAACTATAACCCAGTTATAATATATAGGATCAGGAAGGTTCAGTTTAAACACCTTGAGGGAGACAATTACATAAGGATGGTGAATATGTTTGACACCTATCAACAGAAGTAACATGGAAAAAAGTTATAACATCAGAGTCATAAACATATGAGAAATAATTAATTCATCTGTTCAAGAAATCACTGCAAAAGCATCAGCGGAAATACTGCATCCGATTATGGAGGTGATACAAACAGAGGAGAGTAAAATTGTTACTGTGTAGCTGAGAGCTACCAAAATGATGAAAGGGGTGCATAAAAAGCAAAACTACATATGCATGTGATGTTCTCTCTAAAAGAAGAAAGGGAAGGTTCTAGCTCAAAAAATTAATTGGAGGACTTATGAAACAACAGAGCTGAAGCTGGATAGGTGAAAGACAGGAAGCCACACTGTGAGCAGAAACTCCTCAGAAACAAATAAATAATATCTCACACAGGGTTTGATGGAATAAGTAGAATGAACTCTTAAAAAGGTGTGTATATACCATGCAATGTGGACATTTTTCTTTATGATACCATAGTTGTGCTAGTATATTCTTTTATGTAAAACTCTGTTTATAAGGAATTTAAAAGGTTCTGTTTTGATATTTTGCAAAGTTAGATGTAAGGGGTGGACAATGGGAGACACATATTGAGTACAGGGGGACCTAATATGGCAATTAAGATTAAATGCCATGATACCACTAGGCTTAAAGGAATACCTGTCAATTAACCCTGTACTGAAGTTGAGAGCAGCAAACTTGTGATTAAACATTTGATATTAGATAGAAATGTTGGCTTATCCATTAGCAACACATTTATTGGTGTAGTTACTAGGATGGTTTTAATCTAATATGGAATACATCATTTCATTTGTTTTAAACATTTTATATATATATTTCTTGCAAGGCTTTTATATCTGATAATTAAGTTTTTTAATATGAAATAGTCTTTTAGGTCAGGATCTTTAGAGCAAAAGCTTTTTGTATAGAAGTTTATTATATTTATTGTTTTTCAAGAAACATGACACTGTATTGACATTGTGTATATTTTTTACAATGAAATCTAAAATGTTATCTAAAATGCTATTTTTAGCATTGCCCTTTAAAACTCCTTTTTAGGAGTCATGTCACATTTACTAAATAATTTAAAAGGAAGTCATGAGTACCATTACTTAGTTCCGATGAGGAACAAATAATCACATGGACGTAAGTGTTCAACTTTTGATTTGTATTTGTTTGTAACATTTTCATAGTGAGCATGGCAGCAACACCCTCATCTATAGGACATTTGAGTATATTAGTTTCTGCAGCACTCCATAGAAAGGTTTGGCTGTATTCATCAGGTTAGTGTCAGTGTGCAAAGCCTCCTATTTCTTGTTGGACAATTGAAATGAAAGTCGCGATGACCACGTATGATGGCTACTGACAATGAGAATGAATCATCCTCTGGTATCGTTAAGCATATGGCCAAGGAAACAATCAGGGCACAGGAGGAGTGGGCAGGGTAGACATAGTGGCTGCAGTGTTAGATCCTCACATGTTGCATTATAAAATAATTAAAGTCACTAGAGAAATGACTAAATGGGAGAACTGTTTACATTGTCATTTAGACTGATTTTGACCTAAATTCCAACTGCAGACTATTTTATACCATTTTTGTTAAAATAACCTCAACCTTTTACTGAAGTACGTTTAGGTCAGCACTGGGGGATTGCATTAGAAGGCTAGTTGTTTCTAGAGACACTTAGAAGGGTTTAACTCCTTTGTCAGTTTTTCTTTATCCTTTTCTTTGAACACCCTTGTATAATAGTCATGTTGTGTATACCTAAAAGCACTACGTTAGCAGGTATGTTGTATAAAAATTTGAAACGGGCATACCCTGAATCTAACTCTTACATATCTGGGTAATATCTTTAAAGATGATGACAGCTTTGCAGTCTCCTGTGGATACGCAATAATTAAGACAAGACAATACAAATAACATGAAATATTCTTTTTCAGAACAAATTAATAGACTGGTTCTTTTTAAAAGGGATAAAACAGCTTTAATTAATTGTTTGCTCATATTTACCCTGACCCTTATGTGCAGAATAATAATTATACATTAATTACTGAGAAGAAGGCGGCTTAATAAAAAATAGAATATTATCTTTCTAAACATTCTGAAAAGAATACAAGGCAAAGAGCCCCACTTCCACAAAGTCTGCAGTTATCTCAATCTATTCCCTCATCACAAATAATGACTTTAAAAGTAGTTCAGATAAATTGTATGCAGTAGTGTTACTTGATGCCCCTGATAAGGAAGTATCAAGCTACACAAAAAGCTTTCTCTGCTTGTTTTTACGAATATATTCACTAGAATCACAACTCTAGACTAAATATTGTGTTGAGTAAGTTCTAATGGTACTTACATATCATCGCAACCAGATTTTTGCAGTAATACCGTTTGCTTTTCAATGTCTACATGGTACCGAAAATACAAAGAAAACAAAACAGACAGTGTTTTCTTTTATACTGAAGTTTGTTTAGGCAGGGTTATAACTTCAAAAATTGAAAAATTAATGTTTTAGTGAAGGTGTTGCCGATACGAATTCTCGCAACCAGATTCTATGCCGGTCATGTTTTACCACAGTTTCTTGGTTGGGCACTTCACAGTGGCTGCAAAGATATATGAAGAACAGATAACAGGGGCTACTGACAGACACAGGCAGACATACACAATAGGAGACACCAAAATAAAAGGTTGTGACATGGTGAAGGAGTTACTTTTCGCAGAGCTGGGACAGTCGGTTGTTGTCATTTGCCATTACTTCCTGAAAGCCATTACGCACCCAGAAGGGAAACTCACACAAGGGAGAGTATTTTAAAAGGAGGATGTCATCTTTGAGGATGCAAAGTATGACATGGGGATGAGGACAATATGTCACAAAGCAGGAATCAGATTTTCAAGCTTGTTTACCTTCCGAAATTTTGGACAAAGTCACTTGTACCTAGTAAGGCTTACACTAACTTCCACACTCCCAACTGTGATTCGCAACTGTATGTATGGCTATTTCACACCATTAGCTGACAAAGAACGTTCAGTGGGCAGCCTTGCAAGAAGTGACACGCTGCCAGTAAAGAGCACGAAGAAACAACAACAGTATGTTGTGTACTTTGTGTTGATAGCCCACAGGAAAACAACCTGTTTTGTTAAAGAAAACACACTGTATTCCAATTCAAGCACATTTACCAATATCTTTACTGATCGGGAAACAACCGCTGTTAGCGCAAAAATCTGGTTGCGATAATATGCAAGAACCGTTCTAACTATACAATGAGTTAAAACTATTTAAACTAGTTTAATGCCACAATTCCAATTTCCATAACTTCTGTAACATCTCAGAAAAGTAGCACTGGATGGTTTATCAAGAGATTTAAGTATGGTAAGAAAAGGATTGGCAATGCAAGGAGGTACACCTCGGGCGACAACAAAAGGGTCAGTAATACACATGGAAAATCAAATAAAATGTCCAAAGCAGGAAGAGGACTCACGGATTATTGCTTTAGAAAAGTACTAAGCTATGAAGCACCATGGGAAAAGGCAATGGCGAAGCAAGTCAAATGCCATCTTGTTTTGAAGCATCCAGACATTTGAAGATGCAAATGATACTTTGTCAGGAGTAGGTATGGTTGCTGGTGTAGCATGTACAGTTCTGAAGGGGCTATAAGGAAAGAGAGGACAAAATAAAAGTGAGTACAGAAGATAGTAACTGTGATGTTAATGGGAATTGAGAAAGTGATATGTTAAGAAGAACTAAATGACATTAGATGTCTTTCCTCTAGGACAAAGGAGACACAGTGGGATATGTTTTGGGTATATACAACACAAAGGGGCAACTAAAAGAGAAGGCACACTTGCAAGTAAAGACAAATTGAGAAAGAGAGGGCATGCCCATCATTAGAAGAGTACAAAGTCTGATATATCAGAAAACATTTTTTTCATTGAGAGGGTGGAAATCCAGTAAGATCAGGTGCCAAATCTTAAAGATATAATGAAAGATAAAGGAGCAGTTACCACGGGTTACTTGCAACACTTGAGCAAATTAAAGAATCTTAGTCTCCTATCTGTATAATGCACTGGAAAGCAACAAAGTAATACAAGCAGGGTAGTTTAAGTACACAGGGAAAAGAAAGGAAAAAACCCAGAAACAATAAAACTACTGAAGGAGGGATGCAAATTCAGGGAGGAAGGAGAATGAGTAGAAGTGCTGAATAAACTGCTTTGCTTGTCATTAAAGAGACAGAGGTGGATGTTCTGTATGGGAGGGGGGGGGGCAGCAGGAGGTTAGTGTTGGGCTGACAGGGTGATTGACCAAAGGAATGTACAGAAGTTGCTAGTTGCACTCAGTCGTTAGATGGAACACCTCCCTGTCCCCAAGTTCCTGTCCCAGAATCCTTAAAACTGCAGTGTTGGCAGAGCCTTTAACAGAAATGTTAACAACAACTTTGGACACTGGCGATATTCTCAAGGACTAGAGTAACACATATTTATTTAACATTTGTTGACCAGGAAAGTCCGACTAGGTCAGAAACTCATTTTCAGCAGAGGCACATGGAGAAAAGCTTCAAATGATACATGCAATTTAAGACATTGTACATGGACAAGACAATAACAAGTATTAAAGCACACATTACATAATTAAATGAATACAAAATAAGTACAGTGAGGTAGATACAATAATAAAACATGTACTAGGCAATACTGAATAGGGTAACTTTTTTTTTTAATTAGGTAAGTTTAAGGTAAGGAGTGAGGGTCAGGCAGAGGGTTAGAATATTAAAAGCAAGTATATATATAATTGTGAAGTAGGATGGGAATGGTTAGGGGTATAGTTTGATGTGGTAATGTTTAGTGTATGAAATTCATGGTCTAGGGAGTGATGTTCACCTGTTAGGGAAAGTGCAGGGGTAGGTCCACTTACAAAGAAAATATTTTTTTAGGTTATGTTTGAAATTGTTATAGGTCTCTATGGTAGTGATGTTTGATCACAGAGAGTTCCAGAGCTTGGCGGTAGCATGAGAGCATAGGCACTGCCCAGCTCCTTTGTTTGGAATGTAGACAGTTAGGAGTTGTTTGTTTTCAGAGTGGGGGGCTCTGGTAGGGATGTGTGGTTTTAGGACAGATTTGAGGGCTGGGCAACTATAAGGTGTATATATCATGTTATGTATACAAGACAGCTGAACTAGGTTTAGGTGGTGCGTGAGTTTGAGCCAGTTTAGTTCTTTCAGACCTAGGCAGTGATGGGAATAGTTGAAGTGGCCTGTGGCAAATTTGGCAATTTTATGGTAGCAGGACTGGAGCTCGTTTTTAAAAGGAGATTGTAAATTGGTGTATAAGGGGCTGTATATAACAGAGAAGGAAGCAAATGAGTGTTTGTCAGCATTTTTCTGGTGGAGTTATCCAAGAAAGTTTTTTGTCTATAGTGTTCCTAGTTTGATGTGTGTTTTTTAATGCTATTGCAGATGTGGTGTTCAAGAGTCAGTTTGTTGTCTATGGCAATGCCCAATAGCTTAGTTGTTCTAAAATTTCCACTGTGTGATACATTAAACCTCTTGAATCAGAGGCAACATGGGATATATGTAAATTATCCTTTAAGGATATCAGGTGTTTTAGCTAAATGGCAATTCTGAATGTCTATGACTTTTTTTCTTTTGCTTTTAAGTTTTTTTATGGACAATATCAGGCCAATAAAGCCAAACCCCTCTAGCTGTGGACATGCATGTTTCTGCCTTATGACATCAGCACAGCATAAGAGGAATGTTTGACTTTTGGAAACACAGGGTAGTCATACCCAACTGATATCCATAGACCTAAAGGTATCTACAAAATATCCCAACTAACAAACTAAAATAATGTTTAAAAAGGTCACACAAGAAAACCAATTGGTTAAAAAATAATTATGGATATCAGCCATAATAAAAGCCTGACAGATGGAACAATATGTATGATTGTGCAAGGTGTCAAGGCAAAACAAACACTGGTTGAGGTGGTCTTCATGGGGAATCTGTCTCCCACACTGGCATTTACCCTTCTTGCGTGACATGAAAACCCCCCTAAGCAACAAAAAGAAAAAGACAGGTTAAAGAAACCGGGCATTTAACTGCAACAGCTCGGTGAAACCAGCAAAAAAAAAACATAGGCATTCAGACCAACAATCAAAAGACAGCATTCGGACTGGTGGCAAAGAAGTTCTGAGAATGGTACATCCGGATATCACCTTTATGCCCTACACTATGCGAGGAGCATGTGTGTGATGTATGGTGCACCTTAAAGCAACCTAAAGCTTTGGTATACTGGCCGGATAGTGGGCTGCTCTAGGCAGGGGATCCCTAATGGTATGAATACTGCAACAATGAAATGGAAGGACATCCATATTTATAAAGAATGATAAAATGAATTATTTTGGCTTATAGATCAAAAAGGATTATGGATTAAAAAGGATTCTGTAATGGCAGCTAAGGATATGTGGGATGAGACCAAACAAAAGATAATACAAAAACTGAGAAACTGGAAGCTCTTGTTTATGTATATACGCAGCAAGATACAAGCAATGAAAATTCCAAGTGGAAAGGGGTGGTGCTGAAGTGAGGGGGATAGAATTCAAGAAATAAGGAGAGAGTGGAATTTTGGACAACAGTCATGTAGAATATTATATTCATACAGTAGTAGAAAGTATTCTAAGAATTAAGCCAACTTGAGAATGGAGAAAGGAGATTTGGTTAATAGGAATGATTGCAATTAAGGGTAGCTAGAATAGACAAGATGGGGCTGTAATTTACTAGAGAAAAACTGGCAAAGGAACCAAGGTATTGGGGGCAATAACTAGAGAGTGAAAGGTAATACAATGGAAAGAGGACAAGAAGACATTTGGACTGCAGGCTAGAGACTGCCGTCCCGAACAGGGATTGATATCGGACTATAGGCAAAGAGAAAGGGATAGGAAATAGGGGGATCCTAAGTGAAAGACCTCCTCTCAAGTGCTCTGGTAGAGTTTTTAGTTTAATCTTGAGCAGAAGCTGCTGTTAAAAAGGAGATAATTAGTAGGGCATATAAAATATTGAACGATAACTATAAGAATCAATAAGAGGAAGTTAGATAAGACTGGGAAAGAGACCGGATAAGCAATTCATGAGGAAACAATGGGAGGACAAATGTACGGCTACCAAATATGCAACCAAGTCTAGAAAATTTAGGACTTTTGCTTGGAGTTTATACCCCAAGCAGATGCCAAAGATTTTTTCTCAGGTAGATGCCAAATGCTGGGAGGTGTGAATGGAAAGAAAGAGGTAACTGTGAAGATATGCTTTGGGAGTGTAAGAGTTGACAGATTTTAAAAATGTCATACAGAGTCCACTGTCAGAAATATTGGGTGAGCAAATGGGTGTAACTAAGGAAATGATTTTTTGAGCTGGGATACAAGATCTGAATCACCTAGACATAATAAAGACTTAAGCTTAATTCTGGTGGCTGCCAAGAAAGCAATTATTATAAAATGGAAACAGACTCTAAACCAACTGTATTTGAAGTAGTGAATATTGTAACAGAGGTAAAAGAACTGTAAGTGAGATCTTTTAAAAAGGGTAGGAGCAAATTACATTGAAACAAAAGGAAATTTTGTGAACAATATATGCAGAATAATGTTTGGAAGCAGGAGTGAGGTTTAAGGAAAGGCAGGAAGTGAGCAATTTATGCAATGGTGGATTGATACTAGTTATAAAAAAAGAATACTTGTGATGTGTGTGTGTGTGTAACTGGGAATTTGTTAATATAGTTTGTTTTCTTTTGTATAAATGCATGGGTTAAAAAAACAAACATTTCAGTATTATTTATGGCCAACAGGTTAATTTCATTATCATTGATTTCTACACATAGCTTGATAATAATTTTGATTTTTCAGCTGTTTCAGTTTGATTCTATGACAGTCTATATCTGTGTGTGTGTGTGTCCACTCACATGTATATGAGCCTAATATGTGTAAATAAGCAGAATACTAAAAACATAATTCCTACAACAAAGGTACTACACAGGTAAACTACAATATATTTCAGATAGCTTTCTTATAGTGTGACGTTGCATCCTTCTCTTTAGTGCTCTGGAGTGAATGACCTTGTATACTGTGTTACTATATACCACCACCCCTGTCCCTAACACTAAATAAATACATAAATTGGATCACTGTATTCTTTCCATGTGTCACTTTGTTGACAGTCTGCAGTGTTTGGGAATTCGACTGAGTGGCTGCAATGTCAGAAATTGGAAATTCATTTAAAGAAGGTAAGTGACTTTTTTATTTCAATTCCAAAAGATTCAAAATTGCTAAAGTTTGGTGTGTGTGTGTGTGTGTGTGTGTGTGTGTGTGTGTGTGTGTGTGTGTGTGTGTGTGTGTGTGTGTGAGACAGACAAAATGGAAGATAAGTCTGTGTGTGACTGTCTGCAGGTTAGGGCGATTAGTTAGTAAAGTGGGCAGGGGGCCCTAAATCTGACCCTACCCCTAACACTAACCTGGAATCTTACCTTATAGGTTCATAGGTAAGTACTAGGCTATCTGCCCATGGGCATTTATAAGCCTAGCCACAGAGTGATGGCTTTCGCCACCCCATTAGATTAGTAACCTGGGCCTCTGTCAACAGGGCTCCTGAAGTGATCCCAGGGTAGAACTTATGATTACCCATCCACTCCTCAAGATTTCTCTTGAAGAGTGTCA
>NC_056748.1:1105154142-1105206642 GCF_019279795.1 Protopterus annectens | reverse complement strand
GCAGATCATGCCTACTCAGCCTGGTGGACTTCTTTGAGAAGGTCACCAAAGCAATGGATAAGGGCAAAATGGTTGACACTGCCTACCTTGACCTGGCCAAGGCATTTGACACAATACACCACTTAGGCATTGTTGACAAACTCATGAGGTTAGGTACAAACTCATATGTCACCTGGTGGATAGCCAACTGGCTCACAGACAGGACCCAGGAAGTTAGAACTGGGGAGTTCAACCTCTACAAAGAAGCCAGTCACAAGTGGGGTCCCTCAGGGATCAGTCCTTGGACCACTCCTTTTTGGCATTTACTTCTCTGAAGTCAAAGCCAATGTCAGTTGTCTCGGTCTGATTAAATTTGCAGATGATTGCAAATTAGTAACTGTCATTGAATCCCACACTAATACAAATGTTCTCCAGGAGGGGCTGACACAAACTGGTGTTAGAGCCATGGACTAAAGTAAATGCCAAGAAATGCACAATAATATCCTTCAGGAAGCCACCCACCCCTGGTAACTATCATATTGGCAGAAAACCCCTTAGAGTTCACCCAGTAGTCAGGGACTAAGAGACATGCATAGATAGTAAGCTAGCCTTGGCCATCACGTGGCTACAGTAGTGAGGAGATCTTTCTATGTTGTGCAACTTATAAACACAGATATGGCATCTAAATCCAAGGAAGTCATTGTTCCACTATATATGGCATTCATCAGACTTATTTAGTACAATGCCCCCTTTGGTATGTACCTAACCAGGCATATGCAACAACTGGAACATCCACAGAGGTTTCTGACTAAAAGAATACATGGCTTAAATAAAATGTCTTATGCAGACTGCCTCAAGGCTCTATCCCTGTATTCTGTCTCCTACAAGCTTTTGAGGGGAGATCTATGCCTGACATACAGGGCTTTGTCAGACCCCACTCTGATAGACCTCCTGCATATCTGCAAAACAAACAGCACCAGAATTACCCATTCTAAAGACTTAAATCTTGCCTGTGATATAAACAGGACCTGATGGAGAGACAGGTATGTATCCCAGAGATTACCCCGTCTCTGGAACAGGCTCCCCATCCATGTGAAGCAGAGTTCCACCATAACCCAACTGAAGTGCAACCTGGACAATTGTATGGGGAACAGGAAATTCATCCCTGGTTTGGCACCTATGTCTGTAACAGAGACAAACAACCTATAAATGGTTCATCTCCCAGGCCTCTGCTTCACTTATCAAGGGTATCAGAACTTGTTAGAGATTTGTGATGCATGGCTAGGCTTAAAAAGGCCATTGTGGTCATTAGCCTAGTAAACACCTTTGAACCTATGTAGACACCACCCCCATGCTCTTCATTTGAAGAGAAAAAAAGGAATTCAATATTTCCTTGCTATACTTTAAATAAAGTAGGTTTGTCACAGCTAAATTATACATGAAATGCTGAAGAAATGCCAATGCAGAAAAAAGAATGCAGGAACTACAGTTCCTGACTGGATCCCCTAACAATTTGTGCTCAGAGCAGCTGCCCCCTTTGCTGTACCCTTGCTATGCTTCTGAGGTAAAGGAATGAGGGCTCAAGTTAGAAATTATGTGGGAGTTTTAGGGTTAGAGTTTTGTTTCTGGTAGGGTTAAACAGTTTTATAGGGTTGGGTGATGGTAGGACTGTGTAGATATGGGAACTCGGGTTAGTGGAGTTCAAGCAAGTTGCTAGAATGCATGCACCTGTAGTAGATCCTTTAATTACTGATATACTAAACAGCTTTACTCTTTTCAATTCAGTCACTTTGTTTTCACAGCTCAGTTACAGATATACTGAATGCTAAAATTTTTATTCTTCCTCTCTTTTCATATTAGTTAGTCATATAAATTTTTAGCTGTAGTGTGTATATTTATGTTACCTTAAAGACATAAAACTTACTTTTCCTATACTTTAAATAGGATTCATGTTGATAGATCAACTGTAGTTCTGTTGATAAAGAATCTGCAGAAAAAATTTAGCCAAAAGCACTTCAGTCAAAATCTAAATAAACCTAAATAAACCTCCACACCCCCAAACTTAAATATAGTTATTCTGAGGTTTACAACAGTGAGGAAAATGAAATCCTCCACTCCTGCTGAAAGTGCTTTACGCTAAACTTTTATAGAATGACCCATCTCCCCTTGAGCACTAGTACAGAACATTGTATGCAAGTTTATATTAGAGTGAAACAGCATTTTGCTTCTTACAGCAGATTTTATTGTGTACCATGAACTACAAAATTTCATATCATTGAACTGTCATGCCTGCAATGTTGATTGTCCTATTTTAGGGTCATTGTTCTAAAGAAAGAGGGAGTGAACAACGCACTATTCTCATACAATTTGTATTTAATAATGTTAGTGAGAAACAATACAGAACGTGCTTATGTAATAATCAAACTATATCATAAGAAATAACTCGGATAATAAAAGGATTACTGCAAATTCACAGTTAGAAATGCATGTGACACACTAAACTTGGAGATGTGTTTGTAGGAAGGCCATGCATCAAGTGTACAAAAGTCTGAGGTCATACTGCCTTGCATTTATCTGAAAATTAGATTTACTTGTATAAATAGCCCACTGTTCCCTCTTGTATAAGATAGTGTGACTTAACAGGGATATGTGTGGCCACTGCCCCCAAAATAAGCTGAAGGAGGTATAGATTTGCTGCAAGAAATATATCACAAGACTTTGTTTTCAAACTTTTACATGCTTACATGAGGTGACATATAAAACAGAAACAAATATACTACATGTATGTGTTTTAAAATTTCCATCATTTACATAACTTGCTTTATGCAATTCATACTTGTAGAAGTCGATCCCAGCAAGAAGTGGGTATAAGATAGGAATTGGTCTTGGCTGAGATTCCAGTCCATTATGGAATACACTCATATTAACTAGCACACTACACATTCACCATCACGGATAGTTTGGGCATAGTAATTTTTAACTACCTGCATGTCTATGGGATGTGGGATGAAATAAGAGACCCTGCTAAAAACCCACACCAACACTGGGAGGCCATGCAAACTCCACACAAGGGGTTTCTCAGCTGGGAACTAAACTAGAAAACAAACAGCTATAAAGCAGCAATGCTAGCTTTTGTAACATTTGCCATTCTTTAAAATACTATGTGTGTGTGTGATTGCCTTTAATAACACTTTTTGTATTTTTTCTTTGGTAGCATTAGTATATCATTTATATTTAGCTTTTCTGCATTTGGTAACTGATGTACATCTAGAAGGCTACTTTATAGTATTTCTGTTGCTTTGAGATTTCCTGTCTCTTGCAAATAAATGTTAGAATATGGCTCCAAGTCATTATTATTTTTATGATCAGTCTTTCTGTCGGTCGTTAATATATTTTCTAGGTTACTTAATATATATTTCTAATTTAAAAGTGTTGCTTGTGAAGTCTGTGTTGGGCATCTCACTTCATTTTCTTTTAAACAGCAACATTTGGGAAAATCTGTTGAAAAGTTCATATTTACTATATAAGAAAAGTGGAGTGGGATAACTGTAGCTGTGCGCCACTCAGTGGGCACAAAGCCTGAGGTGAGGCTATGATTAAACATGACACTTAGGTGAGGTCCCAGTGCATTTTGTAGTTCATGTAGTACTCAGCCTGGGATGTTGTCTGGTCCCATGGATGCTGTATTCTTAGCTTTGGAGAGTGTGTTTTTTACCTGTGTGGCCATTATTACCGGAATTTGGCAATCTTTCAGTATTGAGATGGGCCCTTTAGGGGGTGAGAGGGGCGTGAAGTTTCCACTGAATCAATCTGTCAGGATATTGGCAATATCCCTGGAATCAGTATGTTTAATGTCATTCTGTTGTAGCTCAGAGCAGATCTGAGCATTGCCATTTAGATTCTTGACATAGAATGCCTTGTGGTTGTCTTTGGAATCTTTGGCAATTTTATTTTCGTAACTAGCTTTGAAGGATTTTATGATGGATCTCAGCTTTTACCATCACATGCCTACTGTACTGAGGAAATCATTCTGTGTTGTACAACTTATAAGTAAACTTATGACATCTAGATCCAAACACATCATCATTCTGTTGTACACTGCTATTGTAAGACCAGTCATTGAGTACAGTCATGCTTCAGCATGTACCTGGCCAGGCATATACAAAAACTGGAGCACCCTCATGGATTCCACACAAAAACAATACATGGTGTGGAAAATAAGTCCTATGCAGACTGCCTCAAAGTCTCGTCTTTATATTCAGTGTCGTACAGGCTGCTGAGAGGTGTCCTATGCCTAGCTTAAAAAGCATCCTCCAATCCAGTCCCAATGGAACTGCTGCACAAGTGTAAAACAAATAGCACCGGGAACACCCAGTCCAGGGACCCAAGCCTTATCTGCAACATAAACAGGAAACGCCTGAGGTACAGGTATGTGCCTCAGCGCCCCCTCCCCCTTTCTCTGGTTTCCCATCCATATAAAGCAGAGTTCATCCCTGCACTTATTCAAGTGACACTTGGATCAGTGGAGGGCGAACAGCAAATCTGCCCCTGCTCTAACACCTATGTCTGTATTAGAGTGAGGAAGCTTATAAACGCTCAGTTACCCATCCCCTGCTCTAACACCTATGTCTGTATTAGAGTGAGGAAGTTTATAAACGCTTAGTTACCCATCCCCTGCTCTAACACCTATGTCTGTATTAGAGTGAGGAAGTTTATAAACGCTTAGTTACCCATCCCCTGCTCTAACACCTATGTCTGTATTAGAGTGAGGAAGCTTATAAACGCTCAGTTACCCATCCCCTGCTCTAACACCTATGTCTGTATTAGAGTGAGGAAGCTTATAAACGCTTAGTTACCCATCCCCTGCTCTAACACCTATGTCTGTATTAGAGTGAGGAAGCTTATAAATGCTCAGTTACCCATCCCCAAGTATATAAATTACACAAATCTCTTGGGAAACAATACCTATAACATATTCCTGGGTAGCATGTTTGCTTAAAAAGGTCCCTTGGGGCAAAAGCCTAGTATTATGCTAGATTACTATAATATGGGAGTGATTTTTATCCCACCCTTTGCAAGGTTGAACTTAGCCCTACACATTTCCTCAAAGGCAGAGAAGTACTAATCTTTCTAGATCAACATTATTATCTAAAGCAGTTACTGAAACTATTATCTTTTTCTGCAAATTTAGTTGCCTCTTGTGTGAAGGAAGCTTCTCACTGACTCAATAGGATGCACTAGACTGGGCAAGGACATCTGTGGTATCCTCCATATCACACTGTGCCACAAGGATGAGAGGGTCACTTGCTGTCATTGATTACAACATGTAAAATTACAATGCAAGAACCAGTATGAAAATCCTGGATATGCTTATTGCCCTTAGTGACATCCCTAACTTTAACTTCACATAGGAAGGACACTGACTCTCTGCTTTTCCCAGTTTTCTGAGTAGAGTCAGGGCATCTAATCAGAGTCTCTAGTTATGAGGGCTTTCCCTGTATGCTCAGATTTGGTTTGAAGGTTGGGTTTAGCAGCTGGGTTATTAACTTGTTTCTTTGGGACTAATGTCAGAGGACTCTCTGCGAATGCTATGATAAGTCAAGGTATATGTCAAATATAATTAAAGGAGGGGTGGGGGAAACAGGATAATACCACAATACAGGCTGTTCAGGATGTATTTTAACACTCACTGACTACTTTATATATGAGGGGTTTTGCCTCTAATTTAAATAATCCTTCACAGTTGAAATCATTGTCCCCAAGTAAAAAGAAACTGTCAGTGAACACCCAGAAATTTAAGCACTGTCTAAGGAATCTAAATGTGAAACGGTTGGATATGGAGTGATCAGGTCTTCATGACTTATTTTTTGATTAAAGAGAGAAGTACAAAGAATTAAGATACATAGGCTGTGTCATGTTGAAACGCTATAGGGGAGATTATTTTTTCACCAGTCAGTGACCACAGACAAACAGGTGTCTACCCATTCACAGTACAGTCATGTGTTTTAGCATATTAGTATGTTGCAGTAGTTTTTTAAATACAATAAAACCTATATTAAAGCAATGGGGGTTGCTTCTTGTGTGGAGTATGTAATCAATAAAAGCCCATTTAACTGTGCCGTATGAGAGTTATTGCTTGTTCTTGTAGGTGCCTGTGGGTAGTCAATATTCTTGATCTGTGGATCACAAACGGATGGCAAATTAACTTAGTTATTTGAAGAGGAGCACTTCACAAAAAATGATTTGTTTGTAATCAATAAGGGGATGAAATTCAGAAGTCAAATGAGCATAACAGAAGGACAACTTCAGAGTCACTGGGTTTAAGAACACAGCAGCAAACAGAGTGGAGGGATTGGAAATTAGTCTTTTTTTCACACAGCAGTGTGTTATGTGGCAGAGGCAATTTGTTATCCTTTTTCAAGAAGACCTTGGAATGTTTTCTGTATCCCTTAAATAAAACTTCTTACCACCACCAGATCCTCCCACAGCTCACAAGTATTCAGCCTGTTCTAGTTCCTTAGATTCACTAAACAAGACATAAGCTGTGTTTTCTTCACTAACCCAGAGCTTTTAATATTTATCATGAAAGAACCTTAGGTAGAGTAATACACAACAATAAGACAACATATTGTAATCAACAAGAAACAATATGAAATATACAAATCAAAAAGTCTGGACTGCTGCATTTACATTTTAAGAATAATGCTTATTTTGACAATAACTGTTTTGTTCTAGTATTTGATATATTATTATTTATATTAGCTTTCCTTTATGCATTTTATGTGAACTGTGTTAAGACTGGGTATGTATATTTCCTAGTAACGCTCACATAATACTTTGATGTGTACAGACACTGAATAATCCATATTAGGTGAAACAAGAGCTTGTGAGCATTAATGCAAAAAGAAGTCTAGTGAACATCCATTTATCTGTAATAAAAGGTAACTAAATGTTTTAAATGTAGTCATTCAGTTTAACATGCTTAATAACCTTTTCAAGTCTTGGTATACCTCTCCTGCCTTATAGCATACCGCATTCTGTGACACTGTCCCCAAAACACATTTTCTTGCAGTTAGAAACCAATATATCACAGGCTTTAAATTACAGTTTGTTGAGCAGTTCAATAATCTCCAGTTATAGAACAGTACATTTTGTCTGAAGATTTATATTCTGTGCAGTCTGTTCCAAAACTTAGTGCGGTACTAACATAAGTGATAATTCATATCAGGACAATGATTTCTGATTTACGCTGTCCTGAGTAATCTTCCTATATAATTATCTCACATCAATCAGTAACCAGGAGTAAAATGGCTTGCATTTGGGCATTTAAGAAGGCAGGAAAAAAAACTATTTCTAGTAAGTCTCTGTCTTGATTGTGATGGTTACTTTTATCAGATGACCAGACCCAGGTGAAAGTAACAGACATAGCAGAGTTGCAAGCCACAGGCAGAACGCTCTGCCTAGAGAGTGTTTAACAGGAAATGTCAGTATTTATGATGGGGATGATGGGATACTGTAAAGGGGGTGGGGACAGAAAGAAAGAGATGAGGAAAAATGTCAGATTAGCTTTGGCAAGAGTATCCAGAAAAATAGATATGAACTGTGTAACCCACCCAGAGCCCAAAACAATTGGTCTCATTGGGGGTTTAGCTAGATCTTTATGGGTCTTAGTAAGACCTTAAATAATCGGTATAACAGGATGCAGCACTTCCATATACATAAACTCATCCAAAGTAATAGAGAGTGTAAGTTGTATAACATATAAATGTGACTTCCAAGCAAAAATCAGCTGTTGAACAAACCTTGTATCCAAGTAAAAACATCAGCTATTGAACAAACCTTGTATCTGCCACTTTAAAAGTACTAACCACCCTTAACAGCTTTGTTCTATAATTATATAACATTTTATCCATTGCCACTATATTCCCACCTTTATCTGCTTGTTTAATAACAATTACATTTGTTTTCATTCAGTTCTTCGTAGGTAGGTACTAGGCTATTAGCCCTAGGGCCTATATAAGCCTAGCCAAAAAGGTACCTTGGCTTTCGCCACCCAAGAAAATTATTTTCCTGTGCCCCTGTCATGCAGAGCCACAGAAGTGAACCCCGGGGTGAATTTCCTATTTCCCAAACAATCAAGATTTTTCTTGAAGAGTGCTAATGAGGAAATCTGTTTGACAGATAGGTAGTCTGTTCCAGAGTATGGGAAGTCTCTGGGACAGGAATCTATCCCTCCAGCATGTTCTGTTTATTGTGGTGACAAGGTTTAGGTCCCATGTAGCTTGGAGGGATTGGGATTTCTTTAAGTGGAGCATGTTCAACAGCTCTGGGTTTGACATAGCTTTCTATGTTAGGCAGAGATCGCCTCTGAGTAGGCGATATGTGACAGAGTAAAGCTGGAGTTTTTTGAGATGATCTGTGTAGGGCATCTGTTTAAGGCCGGTAATCCTCTTTGTGAGGTATTTCTGTGGCCTTTCCCGTTGTTGTAGATGTCTTGTGAGGTACATACCAAAAGGGGCATTGTACTCTATAATGAGTGATGAGTAGAGGGGAACAATGACCTCTTTTTTTCTGGATGAGAAACCTTTTGTGATGAGGTGTGCCATGTAGGAGGATTTCCTGACCACTGTGGCAATGTATTTATCAAAGGAGAGACTACTGTCCACCTGTGTCCCAAGGTCTCTTATCACACTTTCGGTGTTAAGTAGATTACCACCTATGTGGTAGTACATGGGTACAGAGTTTTTACCAAAGGGAATGACAATGCACTTTTTGACATTGAGCTTCAGGCAATGGCTTTGACACCAGGTATCTGTCTCAGTGAGGCCCTTTTGTAGCATGTCCACATCATTAGGAGTTTTGATTATGGCTCCTAGTTTGCAGTCATCTGCAAACTTTGTTAGCCAAAGACCTTTTCTGTTAGCCTGTACTTCAGAGAATTAGATACCAAACAGGAGAGAACCCCAGACTGAACCCTGTGGTATTCCACTTGTCACTGGTCTGAAGTCAGATTTGGAGTCTGCTACTTTCACAGTGTGGGTTCTGTCCATGAGCCAGTTGGCAAACCATCTTGTGACATAGGGATTTATACCTAGTTTAATGAGTTTATCTACAATTCCAGAGTGAGGGATGGTGTCGAAAACCTTGGCAAGATCTAGATAGGCTGTGTGAACCACCTTACCCTCATCTATGGTTTTGGTGACTGCTTCAAAGAAGTCTATCAGGTTTAGGAGACATGATCTGCTTTTACAAACCTGAACTGGGTGGGGTCCAGAGTTTGGAGATTACCAATGTCTTTGTTTATGAGTTCCATGATGATATGTTCCATGAAGTTGCAGTCCAGGCTCGTCAGGCTAATGGGGCAGTAGTTCCTGGGGTCCGTCGTGGCTCTCCATTTGTGGAGTGGGATAACACTCACAGTGTGCCATTCAGTAGGCACAAAGCCTGAGGTGAGGCTATGATTGAACATGGTACTTAGGTGGATTGCCAGTTCATTCTGTAGTTCGTGTAGAACACAGCCTGGGATATTGTCAGGTCCCATGGATGCTGTGTTTTTGGCGTTGGAGAGTGTGTTTTTTACCTGTGCAACCATGATTACAGGAACTTTGTATTCTTCCAGTATAGAGATATGCCCTCTAGGGGTGACAGGGGGCAAAGTTAGCACTGAACCTGCCAGGATGTTGGCAATATCAGTTGGTTCTGTATATTTAGTGCCATTGTGCTGTAACTCAGAGGAGATCTGAGTGTTGTCATTGAGATTCTTGACATAGCTATACAATGCTTTGTGGCTGTCTTTAGAGTCAGTGGCAATTTTATTTTCATAACTAGCCTTGGAGGCTTTTATGAGTCATCTCAGCTTCTTACTGAGGCTGACCAGGGAGTTCCTCCAGTCATGGGATTTTACTCTTTTTTGCAACAGTTTCTTTCTTCTGTTATAGAGTTTGTTTATGGCAGAGGACCACCAGATTGGTTTCCTTTTTTTGGAGGATAGCATCTTGGTTCTGTTAGGGATAGCATGATCCATGCACTTGTGTAAGTGTTTATAAAGTGCATTTGTATAGGATTCAGCAGTCGTACCTCTATTGTCCGTTTACATGGGTGTCATGAAGTTTTCCACTTCTGTCTTAAGAAGTTTGAAGTTGGCTTTGGAGAAGTTTTTTATGGTGGTTTCCATAATGGGGGGTGGGGGCGGGATGTGGATGTCTAGGGTGATTAGCTGGTGGACGGATCTGACCGAGGAATTGACCTCTGGTGTGGAACACCAGTCACCCATGTTGGTGATGACCAGGTCTAGGATATTGCTGACCCTGGTGGGGGTGTGAATAAGTTGATCCAAGGCATTGGAATTTATGAATTCCAGAAAACATTGAGGAAAAGAGTTGGTACATGAGTAGTTTTCCCAGTTAATGGTGGGATAGTTGAAATTGCCCATTATTAGGGTGTTGGGTTGTACCCTAATATTTTCCAGTGCATCAAGAAATGAGAAGTGGGAATCCTGGGGCATGGTGGGGAGTCTGTAGCAAGCTACAATTTGGATTGCAGTCTTGCCCAGAGTTAGCTGCACTTGGATAATCTCAGATGCATTATGCTGTGCAACTAGCCTGGAGGTGTGGATATCCTTAATGAATATGGACACGCCTCTGCCTCTAGTGCTTCGGTCCGGATTAGGTGGCCAAAAGGTGTGGTATGAATTATAGCCTGGTAATGCAGGGGTGCTCTCTGGAGCTTTGAACCAGGTCTCTGTCACTGCACAGATGTTGATGTCCATTTTAAGGATTGCCTCGAGTGAGTGCATTTTGAGGTTTAGACTTCTAGCATTGAGTAGCATTACCCTCAAATTGTGCTTGCTTGTACTGGTTACAGTGGTGAATTTGTCATTTAAACCTTGCCTAAAAAAGCCACTATAGGGGTGGCAAGAGCCTTAGCCAGTATCCAGAATCCCAAGGGTGACAGGTGCAGGCCATCTCTGGCAAAGCATTGTGGTCTGTCGATCATGTCATCCCAGGCAGACAAATACTGGATCTCCTTAGAATGACACCAGAAGCTTAGCCAATTGTTGAAGTCAATCATTTTGTCCTTGTACTGTGGTATCATTCTGGGTGATGGCAGGATTCTACTCAGGGCTAGGGTCATACCTGCCTGGGCTACAAGATTGGAGAGCTCCTCCATGTATCTTTTCATGTAGTCCAGAGAGGTACATCTCAGGTCATTCACACCAACATGGACTATGACAGTCATATTTGTACTTGTGGAGTGACCCGAGTGTGTGCATTATGTGGCAGATCCTGGCACCTGACAGGCAGCTGACAGTAACTTTCTCCTTGTTTAGCCTGGTGAGTGGAACATCAGTGTGCCTGACTATAGAGTCACCTATGACTAGAGTGCTGGGTACGTTTTTATGCCTTATGGGCTGTGGTTGAGTGGCACACTGAGTTTGTGGGCTGTGTGTCATTTTGGTTGTGCTGGGGGGAGTTTGCTTGCATTTCTGCTTTGAAGGTTCCTGTTGCTTGAACAGGTTTTTATTGTGAGCCTCCATGAATGTAGGTGTGAGTTTTGTGTTTCTATGTGTGTGCTTTGGTGGTATAGGTTTTGAAGGACTATGTCATGAGTGTGGTGTGGTGCAAGTGTTTACCTTCTCCTCCTGACCGTCTAGTCCAGCAGTCTTGGGTGAAGAGAGCTTTGCTTCCAGTTTGGCTATATAAGTGCATCTCTCACAGGTTGTAGTGTTGGGTGGTAAGAGGAGAGAGATGTCTGTGTACATGAGGCAATTGCTGCATTGCCCCAAGATGCCCAGATTCATCAGGTAGACAGGAGAAAACATCGGGAGCTGACCCTTAGACATGCCTGGATAGGTCCTTATTTATTAAGTACTAAAAACTGCTTTCCTTTAGACAAGTGAGGAAAGTTGAGTACTGTAGTAATTTGTAGCTTATTTAGTGCTTACAATGAGTTCTGAACAAGTGCTGAGCTCAAAAAAACAGATTTGAGTACTGAAACTAAAAAACTGGCTAGTTCTAGGAAACAAAATTAAGCTAGAAGGCTTCCCTCCAACACAGAAAGGCTTGGGGGCTCAGAAGCTTACAAATAGTCCTGGATACACCAAATCTGTATGGGGACTAGATTACTTCCAGAAAAGGCAGGAAACCAAGCTTAGAATTTTATTTCCTTCCCTAATGCTCTCTTTGTACACAGTAGGCGTGCCTGAAATCAGAATATGATCTCACTACACTCGGATGAGTGAGCAAATGAGATGGGCCCAGAAGGAGTATCCAAATACAAATTTAGAAGAGGGGCATGCAGTTTCAAAGCCACCAAGAATAACACCAATACAAGAACAGGGAGGGTAGTTGGGAACTAACTGTAAAGACACAGAGCCACCATTTGCAGTTCAATTAATATTCAGTGAGAAACAAATAAATAAAATGCAGTACTATATGAAAAAGTGCAGAGAAAAGTGTACTTAAATTCGCTTATACGTCCAGTTGATTGCAGGCAGATCTTAGCAGGCCAAAGCTCAAGTATTTAGCATCAGAGCTAGATTCTCATTTTTACTTAATTAATAAAATTTATGTTGGTTATTTTTATTAAACATTTCATACAATTGTTTTTCACACATAGTTTGAAAGGTTCTTATCTATTTTTTATTTTTTTATTATTTGTTAACCAGGAAAGTCCGTCTTGGAACAGTCAACTTTCAGCAGAGACCCAGGGGAGAAATGCTCCAGATCGGAAAAAAAAACTTGAAACCTTGTCTGAAGTTTGTTAAAAGTTATTTTTAAAGACACGAGACTTTATTATGCAGTTACATAAATGACAACTAAACAAATGAAGCTGAATCTGTAACAGATAAATTCAAAGAAATAGTATTTGTAACACTAGATGTAAACTCCTTATTTAATGTCATACCTAATGACTATGGAGATGAAACTGTTAGACACCATCTATGTATGTACACAGACAAGAGTAGCACTCAAGTAGAAGTTGTGTGTGCTCTATTACAACTTGTACTATGTAACAATGTATCTTTATATGATAATCTGTGTGCTTTATTAGAACTTGTACTATGTAACAATGTATCTTTACATGATAAAATCCTGCACCATCAGGAGAAAGGAGTGGTGATGGGTACAACTGTTGTCAGCACTTAAGCTAACCTTGCACTTTCCATCTGAGAAGATGAGAATATATTCTCTGACACTAGTGCTTTTGTTAGAAACAAAGTTTAAGCATTTTGTGGATGATTTTTTCAGTCTGGCAGTGTCATCAAAAGGAATATAGAAGATGGGAAGCAAGCCTTCAGGGAGTCATGAGAAGACTGGCAGAGTGGGTTGAATAGCAACATCTGAGGTTTAATGCAAGAAATATAAAGCACTTCACTTGGACTTTGCTAATCACAAACTAAAACGCAAAATGGAAGGGTGATCCTAAAAAGTAGGTGTCAGGGAAGGACCCTGTTGTCATAGTAACAGCAGAAATTAACTATCAGATAGAAACTGTAAAAAAAGTAGTGAAGACTAATAAGGTGCCAGACTGCATCCTTAGTGGAAACACTCCAGAAACAAAAAGTTTTATCATCTTTATACAGATCTCTGGTCATGCCCCAATTGGAGCGCTTATTTAATTTCTTATGCTTATACAGGAATAAGAGTATTTACCTAATAAAACAAGTAAAAAAGAAAGCCTAACAGGCTAATAAATAGAGTGGCAGACAGGGGCGCGTTTTGCTTACACGAGAACAGGTGATAAAGTGATGATATGATTTGATGATGATAATTAGATTTGATATGATATATGATGCACAAGAAACATGGCTTCCTACATTACAGTGGAATCCTAGAATAGTGCATCCACCTTAATCACGCAGAGATGACCATAAAGCCTTCTAGCAAACAATGCAATTCGTCTGCAAGCAAACATCAAAAGGAAATGAGAAATGGAAATACAACAGAAAATATGTAATTAAATAGGTAAATAAAAAGTAACATGAATGTGCCATCAGCTTTAACTGCTGTAAAAGTACACTCTGCCACAATACAGATGGCGAAATTCTTTGTACAACACAAACATCACACTAATGAAGTGCATAATCCCTACCATAAAGCAGTCCCACATAATAAACAAAAAGTGACAGAAATTAAAATAGGGCAAAAATGCAGAGTTATTTGTTGATCATGATATCTAACTTATCTCCATTGTGAACAAATACACATAACTGCCTTGCATATCAGTCAAACCAGAGACTCTAGTTTGTTAAACGATTACCTTAACCACTACACTAACAAGAAACTGTAGCTGCTGCTTCTCCTGTTCTTGTCTTTGTTATTCCAGTCATTCTGTAGTTCTGCCTCCTACATTTTTTGGTGTCTCTCAATGTTTACCTGACGATGACTTGCACTGTCAGCAAGTAGGTTTTCTGATCATCTCTTTATGCAATGATTGCGGATGTACTATTCTAGGATTCAATCATAATGTAAGAAGTCAGTTCAAAAGGAAGGCAAAGAACAGATGAGGATGTGAACCTATCACAGAGTACAAAGTTCATCCTCGATTAGAAAGTAATTTACTTTTCTTTGTGAAAAGAGTAATGGATACATGAAACAGGTTGCCAGGGTGGCTAGTGGATTGTAAAACTGTAGCATCTTTCAAGTAGACCTGATATGAGCAATGGGTAAGGCAAAGAAAGATACTAGGGATGCAGGAAGAACTGAGTGTATAGGCAGCATCGGTATTTCTAGTATCACGGCTATGTAATGCAGTATAACAGGTGAATAACAAAAGGGGGCATCCTGTGAGAGATAAGACTTCTTAATCATATTCTCTGACTTGTGACAGTTTGATTCACCTATTAAGCTAATCTCTTTCCAGTTTGCTTCAGTTGCTTAAATTTAATTTTCAGTGTTGAAAAGGAATGCGACTTCCACAGCCATGACATGGATTTTATTATTTTATACTTAATCTATTACTGATGAGAAACTGCCATATGTACAGCTTCATCTCACTCCTGTTGTTTTTCTCTAAAGTAATATATAAAATTATACAAAAACTGACATTAATTTAGTTTAAGATTCTGTCACACCAAAGCTCCCACTGTCACATAGCATTTTAAAGTAGTATGCTTTAAATATGTCTCCCACGAAGAAAACATATTAGAAACTAAAACAGTGTCAATAGCAAGAAAACAATCGTAATAAATTGTTTAGGCATTAGGGAAGGTGTTTTGCTACATTTTGCAACTTAAAATGCCACTGGGGTAATGAAAAGTAGGTACTGTGTGAAGAAAGCACACTTAACGTAAACAAAAATTTCATAAAAATTACATCATATGTAGTGCTGTTATGAACATTACTTACATCATACATGAGCATTACTTAAAATGTTACCATTTTACTGCATGTCTCTAACAGTGTTACTGTAGATAAGTGTGTGCCAATTTAATGTTGTTTTCATCCTATCACAGTATAAATAGTAGACTGCGTGTCAACAGTACCATCAGGAAAAAGCTGGATTTTTGATGCAAAGTCTTCATTTATTTTGATATTACACATCAGCCTTAAATACCACCCTTCCAGTTTGAATAACAACCTTATTTATTAAGACATGAAAAAGTGTACAATATAACCACTGTTCTTAGAATGCACTGAAATGTACAAACTCCATCAGTGGTATAAAATAATGAGTTCTAATTTAACAAGATGCCTTACAGGATGTCAGCTTTATACATATATAGTTGTTTTTAATGAACAGAAGAGGTTTTGTGTGTGGGTGTGTGTGTGGGGTTGCCCACATGCATTTTGTTGGTCGATTACAATCTTTCGGTGAGAAACATAAAATGTAAATCTGAATCATCACCCTTTCGCCGATGATCATTTCACATTTCTAAGGAGGTCATAATCTCTTCTGCTATCTAGTATTGTGGAGAGACTGAAGGAGAAAGCAGCTGGCATGATGGTTCAGTGAGTGACATCTGATTATTTCACCAGTGCCCCTTCAGACATTATCAAACAGCTGTTTGTGGGTGTGAGATTACATGACTAATGGCTGTAATGTTACTCTTGGTGGTGGAGTATGTAGGATTCAACACTGTAGGCAGTGACTCATCCTTCATATCATAGATAAGGGAATTTGACTTTCAAGACTATAGCACATCACTATATATTAGCTATCCTTAACATTCACTATGAGACTGCATGGAATGCATAACTGAGAAAACACAGACAGTGAGACTGCCAGCCAGGAATAACAGTTAATATTTCTTAAATGCCATTCAGCCATTGTGGACCATTGTTTTCTGTGAAAACCAATGACTGCCTAATGTATAGGTATAGAGGAAATAGAGATACTTCAAGGTGCCAGCTGGACTAACTGGAAAGGCAAAAATAAACTTTTTTTCTTTGAAACAGAGAGGAAAATATGTAGATGTTTTGATTATTTTTTTTCTGCCTTTACTTTTTGAGGTGGTAAGTAGGCAAATGAACATATGAAAGCTATCAGTGATAAAGACATGCACTAGGAAAGACTGTCAGTTACATTTAGCCACATGAAGAAAAAGTGAATGTACACAAACAATGAGTGTTAACAATGAAGTCCACAGTTCTTGCAAAAACAAATAGCTGTATCAAAACAGCATCACGGCATCATTTATAGTTCAAATAAAGAGCAACATGATTCTGCAGAAGGGCCACTCAAAAAGGGGCTCCGAAAGCGGAGGTTCAACACAGTGAGGAGAAGTTTTTATTCACTCAGGCTGCCTCTAGAGACTGAAGCAACCTAATTGAAACTGAACAAAGGAACCATTGAATGCCTCCAAAGATTTTAGCATGGGAAAAAGTTTTATTTATTTATTTTAACTATCTGTATATTTGTTTTGCAAGCACTACGTCTCCCACTTATCCAGGATTTAGGAATGATTTTTTTAAATTTAAGTGTGTGTGTGTGTACACGTGTGCAGGGGCCACAGATGGTCTCAGTTGCCTCTAATTTTAAGGAATGTTTCTGATTTTGCCTCATTTTTTGGTAAATCATTGAGGATGGCAGTCACTAAATAATGACAGACATTCAAGTTTTAGCGTGAACAGCATTAAGCAAATGCACACCAATGTAAAGCATGTTATTCTAGCAACTTTGTAAGTATAAAAGGGCATTTTTTTTACTGAGTTTGGTCTCGTGTTACCTATTATTTTTTGTCCTCGATTCTTGAGGTAAGAGGTTGAGAGGCATGGGGTAGTGCAACAGGTGGCATTGTGTATTCTGCCAATAGTGGGGTCAGAAGATGCATCCCTTTATGCCAGCTATGCATTTATCTGTTCATTTAATCACTATCAAATGTCTCAGGTGTACAGTCACCCTCCTACCAGCTAGTCGTGTGTGTGTGTGTATCTATATATAACTATAATGACCAAGCCAAAGAGTAAAGGTCACACAGGCAAACCACTCAGTAAAAACTACAATACAAACATTGCCAAGCTAGAGTTTTCACTCTGGGATACCTTAATCCTCCTGTAATGGAGGCTCATGGGAGATACAAATGACCCCTTAAGAATATCACATGTTTGAGCTACATGGCTTTTGAATGCCCATGACCTTTCACCTTTTAAGTCTGTATATCCACAGCTAGTGGGGTTTGGCTTTATTGGCCTGAATATTACCAGGAAGACTGAGCTGCTCTGATTTTCCCCCAGACCCTTAATTGTGTAATGTATTGCCTATGGCCATTTCTCGTTTTACTTTCATCCCAGTCTAACACCAGATAGGCATAAAAAAGTTAACTATTGTTTTATAGGTGTAGGGAGACAGATACAATTGATACATAGGTTTTGTAGATCCTTGCAAGCATTTTGTATCTGTTTATTAGGAATTACTGTTTTCTTAGATTTGAACATTAAGCTTTAGGCATAATTTCATTTTCCTTGAAAGAAAAAATACAACAGAATTTCTTTCTTTACTCATGATTTTTCACCTTTGGATCAAAAGGTTGTAAAAAAGCTTTAAGATGCACCTCAGAATATCTAGAACTGTATGACTTCCATTGGCCTGGTAGACCCTAGAAACCTAACCTTATCCAGCTACTTGCAACACACTTTTTACAGTAGACACCTGGTCAATTAGGATATGTTAAAAGGATGGAAGAAAAAGTTAAAAATAGTGTGGAAAAAATAAGAAAGAAGTAATCTATCTATCTATATGGTCTATCCCCAGGGTGGAGAAAAACAAGGGAAATGCAATGGGAAGTTGCAGTGTGGACAACTGTGCAACTGGGGGCCCATGGAGCCACCTGGTTATGGCTCTATTTCATCTAAGGCTGGCCTTGCTGTTTGCACAGTGGACATCTGAGGTGTATATAGTTAATAATATGGCCATAAACAGTGGGTACTGAAGCAGTCTCTAGAAGAAAGTGATTGGCACCCATCTGTTTGATTACATGTGGTAATGGTCATTGACCTGCCATACTAGAGCCCCACCTTATTCCAATTAATCCCACCCATTCACTTTCTTCCCGCAGCTCCCTTGTTGTGAACTTACCAGACCCCACCATGCACACATATGAGGATAAGGTGGAGATTATGACTGAGGAGGGTTTATTGGACATGACTGGCAGCAGACAGCTATAGTGGGAACCAAAAGAAAACAGAGTAGTAAAGCCAGATAAAATCAAAATGTACATTAATATGCAATATTTAAACAAATGAATTAAAAATGGAAAACAATCTATTAAAGAAATAGATTGAAGCTTGCTTGATGTTAAGTATTTCTTCAGTCTTGGGTGAAAATCAGGTATTCTGGATGTGCTGACTGCTTGTTTATTACCAGGTGCTACATTAAATGCCATGCAGTCACCAGTAGGATGTATTTGTTTTTAATTGTTTATTGATTTTGAAGTTTATTTAGTTCTCATTTTCCTTCACAGTTTTTATTTCATGATTATCTGGTTATTCAGCAATGCTTTTAAGCAGAATATGTGTCAGTTCACTTCAACTACACTTTCCAAGTGCTTTATCAAGTTTCAGGTTCGATTCCAATAATAGTCTGTAACTCACTTGACCATTTTTGATTCCACTCATGATTTGGCTATATTTAAAAACTGTTCCCCCACAAAGACAGGGGCAAATTTCAAATGACAAGTCTTAGAACCTAATTGGTCACTCATTCATAATACATAAATAGAGTAAAACCAACTCCATCAATTACACCATGGTTTTCATCCTATCAGAACCCCATTCAAACAGATTATAACCAACTCCACCAATTAAACACCATAGTTTTCATCCTATCAGAACCCCATTTAGAGTATAACCAACTCCACCAACTACATGCCATGGTTTTCATCCTATTAGATTCTTGTCCAATGGACCCCCCACACACACTGTTTTAGTGGCTATAAAAAATCATGCTGTTTGACTACAGTACTCGTATCAGAAAAAACAGTTTTTATAGCTACTGCACGTATCCATCTTTGAATAATGCCTTTTTTTTTTTTAAAAAAAAAAAAAAGGAACAACCTGCATCTTATTCTTCAGAAAACAGGGGATGATATAGTCATAGGTAAACCTGATAATTTAATTTGGCGTAGTACAGGCAAGAAACTTATGGAGTAAGAAGACACTTCTGGCTGGTCATATTTAATGATTCCTAGAAGCTTGCAGTTTGTCCTGACCTATAACCCTTAAGGGACAGGTAGAATACTACTGATCTGTTCATTCACCATTTGTGATAATTCTTGACTTTGGCATTCCCTTAATTTTTGAGCTAGATCTATTTCTGACAAATATCTTTTAATACCACAATGCTCCCCACCCTCCTAAATTTCTAGCCACTCACAAGCTGTCTTTTCTCTCCTCACATCTGTCACAGTCCTGCTGAAATTCCTCTATCCATTTCTCTTGGGGTTGTAGTTAAATATGATTCCCCATATAAATTGCTTATGGCAAAAATCAATCACTTCACCATATTAATCAAACATACAAGTCTTTTCTAGCCACGTGTCCAGCATTCTGCTTCTTCTAGATCCTCAGCTCCATCGGTTTTCTCTCCTCACTTCCTTAAGTTTTCTCCTCTTGACTTGTGCCACTACTTGGAAGACCTTCAAGTCAAAATACTACTCTCCTCCCTCTGTTTCTTTCAGTTCCACTGGCCCACCTTCCTTATTCCCCAGATTTATTACTATTGACTTTTCTTTAAAAAAAAAAAAATCTTTATTTGGTTTTAGCAAGTCCATCAACATTTAAAACAGTGTATAGCAAGATAAACAATAATTATTTACAAAAGTCCATAACAAGAATAATTATATATTACCCATTACCTTTCTAGTAAATAATTGAGGTTTTACCAAGATATGTACTGATGAGTTCTGTTTAAAGTTCTCATTCTTATAGTTGACAACTAATTTTTACAGACAGCCTTATAGGTTAGTTCTAGGCTATCTGCCCTAGGGCCTATACAAGCCTAGCCATAACAATTCCCTGGCTATTTCTTCCCACAGTATTTACTTTCCTGGACCCCTGTCTAGCAGGGCAACTGACAGATCATATCAACCATCCAATCAAAGTTCCTTTTGAAGAGGGCCAAAGAGGCACTCTGCTTGACATGTATGGGCAGTCTATTCCAGACTCTGGGGAGTCTCTGGGTGAGGAACCTATCCCTACAGCATGTTTTGTTCATTGTGATGACAAGGTTTAGATCCCTGGAGCGTGTCTCTCTGAGGGATTTGGATTTCTTTAAAGTGTAGCATGTCCAGCAGCTCTGGGTTTGATATGGCCTTATATGTTAAGCAGAGATCACCTCAGAAAAGACAATATGTGACAGAGTACAGGTGGAGCATAGGGCATCCGCTTTAGGCCTGTGATTGTTTTAGTGAGATATTTCTGCAGCCTTCTCAGTTGTTGCAGATGTCTTGAGAAGTACATACCAAATGGGGCATTGTATTATATAATGGGTCTAATGAGGGATGAGTACAGTGCGACAATGACCTTCTTTTTTCTTGATGAAAAGCCCCTTAGTGATGAGGTGTGCCACATAGGATTTCCTGACTGTTGTGGCCATCAAAGGTGAAACCACTGTCCACCTGTGTCCCTAAGTCTCTTATAACATTTTCGGTGTTTAGTGTACTGCCACCTATGTGGTAATTCATGGGTACATGTTTTTTTCCCAAAGGGGATAACTATACATTTCTTGGCATCGAGCTTGAGCCCATGGCTCTGGCACCAAGCATCTGTTTCTGGAAGGCCCTTTTGTAGAATATCCACATCATTTGGTGATTCAGTAATGGCTCCCAGTTTGCAGTCATCTGCAAACTTTGTTAGCCAGAGTCCCTTAGTGTTGGCCTGTACTTCAGAGAAGTAGATGCCAAATAAGAGCAGTCCCAGAACTGAACCCTGAGGTACTCCACTTGTCTGGAGCTGGATTTGGAATCAACTAGTTTTACAGTGTGGCTTCTGTCAGTAAGCCAGTTGGCAATCCATCGAGTGATGTAGGGATTAATGCCCAGCTTAGTAAGTACGTTTATCTATGATTCCAGAGTGGGGGATGGTGTCAAAGACCTTGGTGAGGTCCAGATAGGCTGTGTGGACCAACCTTATCCTTGTCTACAGCTCTGGAGACTGATTCAAAGTCAATCAAGTTCAGGAGACAAGATTGGCCCTTCACAAACCCAAACTGCATGGGGTCCAGTGTTTGATGGTTGCCAATGTCTTTGTTTATAAGTTCCATGATAATACGTTCCATGGCCTTGCATATAAAGCTTGTCAGACTGATGAGGCGGTAGTTCCCGGGATCCAAGGTGGATCACCCCTTGTGGAGTGAGATAACTGTAGCTGTGTGCCACTCAGTGGGCATGAAGCTTGAGGTGAGGCTATGATTAAACATGACACTTAGGTGAGGTGCCAGTTCATTTTGTAGTTCATGTAGTACACAGCCTGGGATGTCGCCTGGTCCCATGGATGCTGTATTTTTAACTTTGGAGAGTGCATTTTTTTTCCTGTGTGGCCATTATTACCAGAATTTGGCAATCTTTTGGTACTGAGATGGGCCCTTTATAGGTTCATAGGTTGGTACTAGGCTATCAGCCCTAGGGCCTATACAAGCCTAGCCATAACAATTCCCTGGCTATTTCTTCCCACACTATTTACTTCCCTGGACCCCTGTCTAGCAGGGCGACTGACGTGATCCCTCGGGGTGAATTTCCTTTCTCCCATCCAATCGTCAATGTTCCTTTTGAAGAGGACCAAAGAAGCACTCTGCTTGACATGTATGGGAAATCTATTCTAGAGTCTGGGGAGTCTCTAGGTCAGGAACCTATCCCTCCAGCATGTTTTGCTTATTGTGATGACAAGGTTTAGATCCCTGGAGCATGTGGCTCTAAGGGATTGGGATTTCTTTAAGTCTAACATGTCCAACAGCTCTGGGTTTGACATGGCCTTGTATGTTAAGCAAAGATCGCCTCTGAGTAGATGATATGCGACAGAGTATAGCTGGAGTTTTTTAAGGCGGTCAGCATAGGGCATCTGCTTTAGGCCTGAGATTCTTTTAGTGAGGTATTTCTCTGGCCTTTCCAGTTGTTGCAGATGTCTTGAGAGGTACATACCAAATGGGGCATTGTATTCTATAATGGGTCTAATGAGGGATGAGTACAGTGGGACAATGACCTCCTTTTTTTCTGGATGAAAAGCCCTTAGTGATGAGGTGTGCCACATAGAAGGATTTCCTGACTGTTGTGGCGATGTGGTTATCGAAGGTGAGACCACTGTCCACCTGTGTCCCTAAGTCTCTTATCAAACTTTCGGTGTTTAGTGTACTGCTACCTATATGGTAATTCAGGGATACATTTTTTTTCCCAAAGGGGATAACTATACATTTCTTGGCGTTGAGCTTGAGCCCATGGCTCTGGCACCAAGCATCTGTTTCTGTAAGACCCTTTTGTAGAGTATCCACATCATTTGGGGATTCAATAATGGCTCCCAGTTTGCAGTCATCTGCAAACTTTGTTATCCAGAGTCCCTTAGTGTTGGCCTGTACTTCAGAGAAGTAGATGCCAAACAAAAGCGGTCCCAGGACTGAACCCTGAGGTACTCCACTTGTCACTTGTCTGGAGCTGGATTTGGAGTCGGCTACTTTTACAGTGTGGGTTCTATCAGTAAGCCAGTTCGCAACCCATTGGGTGATGTAGGGATTAATGCCCAGCTTAGTAAGTTTATCTATGATTCCAGAGTGGGGGATGGTATCAAAGGCCTTGGCAAGGTCTAGATAGGCTGTGTGGACCACCTTACCCTTGTCCATAGCTCTGGAGACTGATTCAAAGAAGTCAATCAAGTTCAGGAGACAAGATCGGCCCTTCACAAACCCAAACTGGGTGGGGTCCAGTGTTTGAAGGTTGCCAATGTCTTTGTTTATAAGTTCCATGATAATACGCTCCATGGCCTTGCAGATAAGGCTTGTCAGACTGATGGGGCAGTAGTTTCCGGGATCCAAGGTGGATCCCCCCTTGTGGAGTGGGATAACTGTAGCTGTGCGCCACTCAGTGGGCACGAAACCTGAGGTGAGGCTATGATTAAACATGACACTTAGGTGAGGTGCCAGTTCATATTGTAGTTCATGTAGTACACAGCCCAGGATGTCATCTGGTCCCATGGATGCTGTATTCTTAGCTTTGGAGAGTGCGTTTTTTACCTGTGTGGCCATTATTACCAGAATTTGGCAATCTTCCGGTATTGAGATGGGCCATTTAGGGGGTGAGAGGGGTGAAGTTGGCACTGAATCGATCTGCCAGGATATTGGCAATATCCTTTGGATCAGTATATTTAATGCCATTCTGTTTTAGCTCAGAGCAGATCTGAGCATTGTCATTTAGATTCTTGACATAGTTATAGAATGCCTTGTTGTTGTCTTTGGAATCTTTGGCAATTTTATTTTCGTAACTAGCTTTGGAGGATTTTATGAGGGATCTCAGTTTCTTACTGAGGCTGGTAAGGAAATTTTTTGCATCCTGGGAATTTCCTCTTTTCTGCAACAGTTTCTTCCTTTTGTTGTAAAGTTTGTTTATGGCAGGGGACCACCAGATTGGCTTCTTTTTTTTGGATGAGATCATCTTGGTTCTATTTGGGATGGCACGATTTATGCACGAGTGGATGTGCTCGTACAGTGCCTTAGTGTAAGATTCAGCAGTTGAACTTTCAGCTCCCATCTGCATGGGTGTCAAGAAGTTTGTCACTTCTGACTTGAGTAGCATGAAGTTGGCTTTGGAGAAGTTTTTTATGGAAGTTTCCTTACTGGGGGGTGGGGGTAGGATGTGGATGTTAAGGGTGATTAGCTTATGGTCAGACGTGACTAACGAGGGGGTGACCATAGGTGTGGAGCATTGATTTCTCATGTTGGTAATGACCAGGTCTAGGATATTGGAGCCCCTGGTGGGACTATGGATTAGTTGATCCAGGGCGTTGGAATTTATGAATTCCAAGAACCGTTGGGCAAAGGTGTTGGTACATGAGTAACTTTCCCAGTTAATGGCAGGGTAGTTAAAATCACCCAGTATTAGGGTGTTTGGTTCTATCTTAATATTTGCCAGTATGTTTAGAAAGGTGTAGTGAGAATCTTGGGGTATGGTGGGGGATCTGTAGCAAGCTACAATTTAGATTGCAGTCTTACCTAGTGTTAGTTGCACCTGGAGAATTTCAGACGCATTGTGTTGGGCAACTAGCCTGATGGTGTGAATATCCTTGGTGAATATTGACACTCCTCCACCTTTAGTGTTTCGGTCCTGCTTTGGTGGCCAAAAAGTGTGGTAAGAGTTGTAGCCTGGTATTGCAGGGGTGCTCTCTGGAGCCTTGAACCAAGTCTCAGTTACTGCACAGATATCGATGTTCTCCATTTTTAGGAGTGCCCCGAGAGAGTGCATTTTGAGGTTTAGACTTCTAGCATTGAGTAGCATTACCTACAGATTTTACATGCTTGTACCTGTTATGGTGGTGGTTTTGTTCTTTGAACTTTGCCTAAAAAAGGCACTATAGGGGTGGCAAGAGCCTTAGCCAGTAACCTGAATCCCAGAGGTGACAGGTGCAGACCATCTCTGGCAAAGCATCGTGGTCTGTCAATCATGTCGTCCCAGGCAGACAGATACTGGATCCCCTTTGAATGACACCAGAAGCTTAGCCAATTGTTGAAGTCAATCATTTTGTCCTTATATTGTGGTATCATTCTGGGCGAAGGCAGGATGCTACTCAGGGCTAGGGTCATACCTGCCTGGGCCACATGATCCGAGAGCTCTTCCATGTCTCTTTTCATGTAGTCAAGGGAGGTACGTCTCAAGTCATTCACTCCAACATAGACAATGACAGAGTCATATTTGTACTTGTTGTGGAGTGACCTGAGTGCATGTGTTATGTGGTGGATCCTGGCACCCGACAGGCAGCTGACTGTAATTTTCTCCTTGCTCAACCTGGTGAGAGGGACATCAGTGTGCCGGACTATAGAGTCACCTATGACTAAAGTGTTAGGTACATTGTCTTGCCTTAGGGGCTGTTGCTGGGTGGCACACAGGTGTTTTGAACTATGTGACACTTTGGTTGTGATTGGTGTTTGTTTGCGTTTCAGCTTCAGAGTTCCTTGTTGCTTGGGCAGGTTACAGTTAAGGGCCCCTGCATATGTGGATTTAGTGTTGCTATATGTGGGTGTTGGTGGTGTGGGTTTAGAAGGGCTATGTGTTGCTTGAGGTATAGTGTGGGTGTTAACCTTCTCCTCTTGACTGTCTAGCACAATCTTGGGTTGAGAGAGCTTTGTTTCCATTTTGGCTATGTAAATGCATCTCTCACAGGTTGTAGTGTTGGGTTGTAGGAGGAGAGGGTTGTCTGTGTACATGAGGCAATTGCTGCATTGCCCCAGTTTGCCCAGATTCACCAGGTGGACAGGAGAAAACACCGGAAGCTGACCCTTGGACATGCCTGGTTTGATGCTTTTTTTTTTTGTAAAGTACAGGAGCTGTTTTCCCTTACCTTAGCAAGGTACTTTGCAATTATAGGCTGTTTAGTGCCTACTATTAATTTCTCCTTATTAACAAGAAGAGTTGAGTGCTTGTATCAGTTTAAGGCTTCCTAGTGCTTTCCAGCAGGTATTAGAGAAATAGGTTGAGATCAAGATGGCTGCCATCCTATAAGCAGTGTTAGACCATAGCTCAGCTCCATACAATAAAATATCAACCTTATTTTATGGGAGAGAAGTAAATTCTATGAGCAATAACCTTACCTTGGATCTGAGGAACTTACTTGAAACTAAATACTGATTCGAACTGGAAACTGAAGTAAATACTTGGTGGATTGTTGTTGATCTTTTCTTACCTTACATGTGTTTGCTGCCCATGAGGTCTGGGGCTCTCCGGCCTACACTTACCTAAAAAAAAAGCGAAATACTCCTCAATCTCATCTCCAGAGAAAGAAATAATATCTAAAAGGGCAAGGACTGGCAAGCAACAGGAATCTATAAAACCACCTTCTAAAGTGAAATCTGACCCTACCAGCATGGAAGATTTAAAATTGGCACTGCAGCCTATCTAAACAGCAATACAAAGTTTTTCAACTCAACTTAAAACCTTTGGAGACTCTATAGACAGAATACTTACAGGAAGTGACAAAACTGAAGCAAAGGTTTTTGACAATGAGATCAAAATTGACCGGTTACAAAAAGAACAAAAAACTAATGCCACAAGTATTCTGGATATGCAACAGAAACTCTTGGACCTTGAGGCAAGATCCAGGCACAATAATATTATTCTAAGAGGCATCCCGGAACACATAGATCATACCACTTTACTTGAAACCATATATACAATATTTGCTTTATTCCTAGATAATGCGCCCTTGACAGACCAGATAATAATTGAACAAGCTCATAGAGCTCTAAGACCATCCTATGACAAAACAAATCCGAGAATTGTCTATGCAAAAATTCTTAACTTTCAACATGTAAACAGATTTTTACTTGCAGCTAGAAATAAAAAATATATCCTATGGAATGGATCCAAAATACATCTTTCATTGGATCTTCCTACACAGATAACAATGGAAAGACAAAAGCTTGCACCCTTTTGCGCATATCTAATTAAAAAACAAATAAAATTTCAGTTGAAATACCCAAACACTCTGATATTCCATAATCAGGGGTCCAAACTATCCACAGTAAACAGCAAGGAAGCTGCTTCACTGTTCCTTCAAGCGTTCAGAGTGTCTGGATGCTATACAACAAAAGCGCTAACTTACTTCAAAAGCCTGGTGCGATGCCCTCTCATTCAGATTCACCATGGAGAGTTTGCCTCGCTCCTGTGTTGTCTTTCCTCAATACAGAAATGGAATCCTGCCTTGACCTTGGTTGACTGTTCTACATGCCTCCTAGCCTTGTGGCCTCTGGTGGACCAGTAACAAACTTTTATTTTCCACCATGGTATCCTGCAGCCTGATTACATTTGACCCCTGCTTTCCCATGAGTCCTAGGGGCTCTTGCTGCAGGGTATGCCAGAATAAGCATCGGTTACTCCCGGTGCAAAGCTACTTCGAATTTTACTATATAACCTAAAAATAAAGCATGCCTTAATGTAATTTGGGTTTTTGCCTACTAAAACAGCTCCATTCACCAGCGATACCAAAACGAAATATGTAGGCTGTACATAAGGCAAATACAGTCTCAATTAATTTCCTCAGCTTAATTTGAGGCTCAGATCAGATGCTCACATGTGATCCATGTTTCTACACATGTTATTTTCAATTACGTGTCTAAAGCCAGGTAGAACCAATATGATATAGGGTACTTGATTTGAATGCTGACATTTTGATACAGTAACATGATTAAAAAGATACAAGCACCCGTTTTTACTACAAATGCCTAACTGTAACTGACCCAATATTATCGGAAAGGGTTCCAGGACATTTAAGATACTTATATCTGCGCTTCAAATGTAGAACAGATAGCATGTGATAAGAGTGTGTACTAGGACTGAAAGCTGTGGGGGCTTCTTCATCTATTGGAAAACAGGCTGTGTGTACCTTTTTAATGTTATACATTGCATGGAATTTGTGTTAGTATTCTATTAGCAGTATAAGCCTGATGCTTTGATGCAACATGTTGTTTGATGCCAGGTACTTTTGCTAACTTACTTGTTTTGATGTACAGGGGGGGGCACTTTATAAGAGGGCAGGAGTAATTTATGATTTTCTGATACTGTATAATGGATATCAACCTTATATCCAAAAAATGCAAGCTAGGACTCCAGGTTGGATATTCTTTATTACAGGAATGACTTCAATATAAACAGTTCTGAGTTGTTTATCTCCTGAATATGGCATTGTATATTATATCCGGAGTCCTCAAAGTATCACTATAATTCTAGTTCCTCTGTTATGATCTTTTACCCTTGTGGCCTAAGAGCCTCACCACTACATCTTCTGGATAACTAGTTCCATTAAACCTACTTACAAGAATTTACCTGAATACTATCCTTGATTAACCTTGATTATCAATAATACTAAGTTTGTTTTTTCTTCTCCTTTCAGAAAGGGCTTTGATGTTAGCTGTAAAAGAAAAGGTATATACAAATAACGTAACACTAACTTACAAAATAATGGTGTTAAATACCACGGATAGATACAGCTAACTCTTAGATACACAAATGAATAGCTCTCAGTTTAAGATTTAAGTAGCTGAGTTATGAGTCTGTTTATCTAACCTGTTTGGGATTGTTATGCATTCTAGATTCTGCAGTTATAGTTGGGTCACTCTGGGATAGATTAGTCTCACCTTTTGGGTGAGGTCAAAGAGCTTTTGTAAAAGGCTTTCTTATGTCACACTAACTCCTAATATCCCAGCCTCTTCCAGGCCAATGAAGACGTGGTTAGGCATGGGGATAAAGCAGGAAGGGTTTCTTATCCTTGCCCAAACACCCTCATTTAAATTGCTGCTATTCGTAAGCAGCTTTACATTCTCCATCTCTCACATTTTACTTACTTCTTATAGGATAGTGCACAAATGCTTAATATAGAGTCTTGGAACATTAAAGGGTTACAAGCATCCAATAAAAAAAAACTTTTTATGCATCTGGGGTTTAAATCTGCTTCTAATATTATATTTGTCCAGGAAACACACCTATATAACCACCAGTGGGATCAGGAGAGAGGGAGATCGTGGGTTAAAATGATTATAACATCTGGAGCTAAATCCAATAGCGCAGGTGTCGCTATAATAATTAAAAATAAATTCCTACATGACATAATTAGCTCTGACACAGACAAAGAAGGAAGGTGGTGCTACTTTACTACAACTTGCACTCACTTAGATAAACCTATCTTAATTATTAAATATTTATACCCCCTGCTCAGGGCAACAACATTTTATTATGACGATTTACAAATTACTTTCATTATTTCCTAAGTATTATTACATCGTAGGGAGGGGGGACTGGAACTCTATCCAGGATCCACAAAATGACAGGACAAATATTAATAAATCTGCAACCTTAACCATATCTGAATTGAAAGAATACTAACTTATTCAACCCTTATATCTTTCTAAATGTCACCTCAAAAAAAAAACAAATTCACCTTTTTTTCTAACTGTGGTAAAAGTTGGTCCAGGCTGGACTTCCTCAATATTTAGTCATTTCAACATCTCATTTTTCTCTGATCCTAGAAGCCTTTCCGACCACTCCAAGATCTCCCTTTCTATTCACCGGCCTTCTACAAGATCCTTAAATAACAAAGCTATTTGGTGGCGTCTAAACCCTAACCTTCTAAAGAAGGAAGAAATACTCTCTCATGTGGAGTCCTATCTGGACCAATTTCTCCAATCCTGTAATTCCCTCCCAACCTCTTTAGACTGTTCTTGGGCAGCCACCAAGGCAATGATTACAGGATTTCTTATAAACAAAGCTTCATACTACAAGAAACTATATAATAAAAATGAAACAGATATAACAAATAAAATATCTAAGCTTGAAGCCGAAATTCAACTAAAATACTCACTTGAATCTGAGAATGAAATTATTCAACTACAAAAGGAACTTATATCTTTGTAAGCTGAGAATCATACCTTTCATGAGATAAAAACCTTAGCAAATTATTCGGAATTGGCCCAATTCCCCTCTAAATTTTTAGCCAGAGTGGTAAGCCAAAATAGAACATCTCCCTTTATCTGGGAAATATCTCATCGGGGAAAGGATATCGGAATACGCATGATATTATCAAACTATTCGAGTCCTTATACTCTCAACTTTACAGTCTTCCTGAAGCCCTATCTACAAAGCCTCTTAAACAACTTATCCTTCCCCAAGCTAACTAAGAATCAAAAAGACTCCCTTGACAGGGAAATTATACAACGAGAAATTATATTGGCAGTTAATAAATTAAAATCTAACAAATCCCCTGGACCAGATGGCTTCACGGCCAAATTTTATAAATCTTTCACACCCAACATTTCCAAAGCTCTGATTCTGCTGTTTAATCATATTATCAGAGCTGGATTTAAAGACATCCACCTTAACACATCTAGAACTATCCTTATCCCTAAACATAACGCTGATTCGAAAAAACCCTGGGAATACAGACCCATCTCTATTGTTAACATGGATATGAAGATCTTGGCCACAATTCTTGCCAATAGACTCAATGCAGTCATTTCCACTATTGTTTCACCTGAACAATCTGGCTTCATTATGCACAGACAAACAATAGACCACACCCTTACATTAGACGCTATGATTTCTCTCTCTTCCCTGGCCAAAAGCCCTCTGTACACTCTAGCTATTGATGCATCCAAAGCCTTTGACCGAATCAGTACAGAATTTCTATTTGATATTCTCCCATAATTCAACATACCAAACTTATTTATTAACAAGATTGAAACTCTGTACTCTAATGCATATACTATATTACAACTAAATAACCAGATATCTAACAACTGAAATTCATAACGGTGCTAGGCAAGGATGTCCCCTCTCTCTGCTATTAAACCTATACATCGAACCCTTATTCTTACTAATCAAACAGAAAACCTACCATCATACTATTTCTATTTAACACTAAACTTCCCCTATCAGCGTATGCTGATGATTTAAACATCTACTTTACTTTACCTAGTTCCGATCTCGAGAAAATTATGTCCTCCATTAACACCTTTTCCAAATTAGCAAACTACAAACTCAATAGATAAATCATTAATATTCCCAATAAATATGTCTTCCCCATTCCCAAACATATTCTCTACTACAAGCATAAACATTAAACACTTCCACTATCTGGGAATATCCTTTTTCCATGAGCATTCAGCTCAACACCAGGGCAATATGGCTAAATTATGGTTGAGTGTTCAAAATGACTTAAACAGATGGGCCAAACTTAAACTTCCACTCCTAGCTAGAACAGCAGTCATAAAAATGAATATACTTCCTAGATTTCTATATATTTTTAATGCGACAAATATTACCCTACACAACAAATTCTTTAAAACTATTTTGTCATTCATTTTAAAATGTATATGGTCCCCCAAATCTGTTAGGATTAGTTACATGAAACTTACATTCCTAAGGAGCAAGGAGGTCTTGGGTTGCCGGATTTTAAACTATACTATGAAATAATCAATGGAAGTAGAATCATAAACATTGCTTCCTACAATAAGGATTACACTACGTGGTGTCCAGCCTGGGTCATACTTTTTAGCAACTATGTCAAATCTCTAAACCTCAATCCCTCTGCTCTCCCTTCCTTGAATAAAGAAAACTTATGCAAAAGTTGCATAATGGCATTAAATCTAATATAAAGTCACTACAAAATCTTTTTAGTTCTCTAAATCTGACCCCTGCCTTTAACAATCTACAACCACTACATCTTAACCCTAATCTAAAGATGAACGGCCGTATGTTAAACTTAGACCAATACCCCCTTCTCATGAATACAAGCATCTCTGACCTCTTCCCCTTCAAGCAACAGACCGTCTCTGATATGAGAATTAACATGAACTTACCAAAAAAATATACAATCATATTAAGACAAATCAGGGAGTTAGTCCATATGTACCTAGACCACCCCATGGTAACTGATAAGGATATCTCAACTTGCAAGGCACTGTGGAAACTATTTCTCCATAAAAAGAAAATGATCTCAAATCCCTACAAAGTTATCATGGCGTCCAAAACACGAGGCCATTTTCTCCAAATATTGGTTAAAGCAAGATCCCTCTATTACCCACAATCAGATTTCAAATGCCATAAGGATTAGCACTAAACACATACCCCTAAAGAAACTTAAATATACCCAGCTCATGGTAATGAACAATGCATACCTTACCCCTGACATAATTAACAAAATATACTCTAATTATTCCCCTCATTGTCAAGTCTGTCAAAATCAAACAGATGATCTCTTACATATATTTTTGAGCTGCAAATGCTCATATAAACTATGGTGTGCCCTGAGAGTCCTACTGGAAAAATTGGCTACGAAAAATCAACCCTTTCATGGAAATTCACTCTCCTACACATCCCTCCCCCAGGCCTATCAGAGGGGCAATATAGAATTCTGATTTCCATATTTATGTTAGTAAAATACTATCTCTCTCTTAATTGGAAAATAGGCACCTATTATCTTGGGAAGGGTTCAAGACTCTGGCTATTAAACACCATAAGGCACATAGATACTTGTTCCACAACATTAACTAGAAACCATATCTTAAAGAATATTGGAGAATGTTATTTGAACATATATTGAAATGATTATCGGATTACTGTATTACCCTTTGTGTTATTTTGGGCAATGTATAAGTGTATATAGTTGTGTATGTAGCTTGTTTGTGTATGTTTGTCTGATGTTATTTACTGTTAATGTTTGAACAGAACAATAAAGAGAATAAAAAAAAAAAAAGCGAGATGGGCCCTTTAGGGGGTGAAGTTTGAACTGAATTGATCTGCCAGGATATTGGCAATATCCTTGGGATCAGTTTATTTAATGCCATTCTGTTGTAGCTCAGAGGACATCTGAACATTGCCATTTAGATTCTTGACATAGCTATAGAATGCCTTGTGGCTGTGTTTGGAATCTTTGGTAATTTTATTTTCGTAACTAGCTTGGCACACAAATTCACCAAATGCTAATTCTGTTTTACATTTCCAGTTTTTTGTTACAAGTTTTTTGTGCAATGGCAAGTATTGCCAAAAAAGTATTTGAGAAATAGGTATAGCTGCTGGAATTGGGACATTAAATATTATCAAGGAGTCAGTAATAATGCAATTGTCTGACCTGAAAGCTTGAGAAAAGCGTCTAGAATCACTCTGTAAGGAAGTCACCAACTAGCAATCCAGTATCATGAGTAACCAATCAGCATTAAGAACTTCATTAAACCTCCATTTCATTTTTCCTGTTTTATATATTTGTGTACTTTTATGAGGTGCAAGAATGATTATGCAGAAATTTCCATATATAGATTTTCCAATAAAGTGAGGAGGTTGACTTTTCTGCAGATTTTAAGACAAACTTATTTAGTTCTGAAAACTTAATTTTTGTTGAGAAGTTCAAGGTTGTCATATCGGGAGTAATACATTCAGTTTGAATAATCTTGTATGTAATTGATAAATATTACTTCCCCTTGGGTGGTCCACTATTAACATTACAAAATAGATCCAAGATTTTTGGAACAGGTAGAGTTTGAAGATCTAGTGATATTTTGATTTCATCCTGAATATATTCTTTACAGCTATGTATATCTAACCAGCCTCCTTGCATTATGCTATATCTTGCTATTAAATATTCAACAGGTTGTAATTTGTTTCCATTAAGAAACTGATGCCAAAATATTAGTGAAAGCAGTGGGAATAATAGGGTTAGTAATTCCTTGACTAAATAATTTAATTCATAAACTCTGAGGATTAAAAGGATTTGTTTAATAAAAGACATACGTAAACTTGTGTCTTTCATTCAGAAAAAATATTTTAGAGCCCAGCAGAATATATTAATACCCAGTTTCATATAAGAATCTATAAGTTCGTTGTTGTCTGTTAATAGTCTCATGTAAAGATTTCCAACAAGAGACATATGAAGAATCTAACCACAATATCATTTTAATAATTACAGCATTATCATATAGTTCAATGTTTGGAAACCTAATGTCACCTTCCTCCCAGCTTTTGACATGCCATTCTAAAGATATGTTTTTTTAGGGTACCATAAGAATTTAAGAAAGGTAGAATTTATTTTTCTTATAATTTTTTTTAGAGAGGGAGGGAATTGATGATTGACTATAGTATAAGATTTTTGGTAAAATTATAATTTTAATCAGGGTGAGTCTATCTTCCATAGCTTATTCCAATTCTCAAGTTTTTTATACTTGAATAGATTCAATAGTGATACCTAAATATTTAATTTGATAAGTGTTTTTAGATTAAATGGTGATACCTAAATATTTAATTTGATACGTGTTATATTTTTGTTTATAAGCAATGTTTTAGTTTTATCATGATTAAATTTCAAACATGAATATTTTTCAAATTAATCCAAGGCTTGGAATATATGCTTTAACAAGTGTTCTAGGTCACTACATGTAAACAGTATGACATCAGAAAAAAGCTGGGTTTTTGATGGAAAGTCTTCATTTATTTTGAACCCTTTATTATTTATGTTAGATTTTATATAGTTAGCTAATGGTTCTATAGTTAGAGCAAATAATAAAGGGGAAAGAGGGCACTCTTGTTTTGTACATTTTGCTATATATAAAGGGTCTAAATAGAAATGAACCTATTGACAAAAATACTGAATTGCTATAAAGTGTTTAAATTAATGTTGTAAAACTAGAGGAAAAGTTATATTCATATAATATTTTAAATAAATAAGGCCAGTTTACTGAATCAAAAGCTTTCTGAATATCTAGGCTTATTATTGACAGGGTTTTTTATTTTTATTTGCTATATTAATTAATGAAAAACACTTACAATATTGTCTTGCACTCATTTATTATAAAGCCAGCTTAATCTTCATTTATTAATCCCAGGAGTATATGGTTTAGCCTTACTGCTAGTATAGATGAGGAATTTTTGTAGTCTACATTCAAAAGTTAGATAGGAGGATAAGAAGCACATGATACAGGATCATTATCTGATTTTAAAATAGGTGTATTTATAGAGTATCTCCAAGGGGGGGAGGATATTATCAGAGCTCTTGGCTTCTTCAAAGACATTCAATAAAGTTTTTAAAATATCATCAGGTAGCAGTTTATACAATGCTGGGATGATATCTAATTCTTGAGCCTTGATAGTTTTGAGACTTTTAATTAGACGTTTCAATTCTTTAAACGAAAAAGACTTATCAATTTTACTTTTCTGTTCATTAGTTAATTTATATTATATATTCTCCTTTAAAAAATATCAATGAGTTCATTATTATCTAAGCTTGTCTCAACTGTATTAATTTTTTCATGATATTTACTAAAACATTGTAAAATGTTATTTAGCTTGATTATTTTGATGTTTCCCCCTTTTTATAGACACTTGTTTTAATGTGATTTTTGTTCATATTTTCTGATCTAATGGCTATTCTATGTATATTGTTTTGGTTTACTGAATAAGACTGTAGTTTAACTTTTTCTAGGTTAATTAAGATCTTGTGTGGAAGTATTTTCTGATATTTCTGGTTCAGCTTTTTTAACTCCATATTTGTGGCTTTGTCATTGGGCTTTAAGTTTAAATTTAATTTATCTGTATCAGATTACAAAACAATCAAATCTTCGTTCCATTCTTTCCTTTTACATATATACCAGGGCATAATACAGACGTGAGCGATATAACATTTACCTCAGGACAAATGTGTCCCTACCAGTACCCCTACCATAACTAGATTTAATACAGACTTTATATACTTTTAAACACACACCTTCTTGGTTTTGGAAAGATACTGCCTTGATGACGCAAATACTGGCACATCTGTTCTTGTGCAAATGCTGATAAGTAAACTATCTTGAAGGAAATGCCTTGTGGATTATTAAAGCATATTTTTAAACTTTCTTAGAAAAACGTCCTGTTATCAGTTCTTTAAAGAAAGCAAATTACATTCTTGTCATGTCTGTAAGAAGTCAGCTTTCTTGATGTGTGTGTAATACACTCATAAGCAAGTTCCTTATTTTTTTAAGCCACAGTCATTTGGTGATGCTAATCACATATTACTAAACTCTGTTTCTGCATTTAAGCAAGCTTTATCTTATTCCTTATTTATGTTGCATATTTGTAGCAAAGTTACATTCAACCTTAAAACCTTGTTGAGCATAGCACATAAACATCCACACCCACGTGTAGCAGTCATCATGACAAAGTATAGGATAGGCTTCTGAGGTGTATGTTACAAACCTGGAATGTTGTTTACTTTAAAAAAAAAACTGTTACATTTATGTTAATTTCATTCAAGGTACAGCTTATACTTTGTTTAATATCTCATAAAAAGAAGTCCTGCAGTTTATTTTTTACGTCTGTTTTTAAACTCAGTAAAATTGCTGTTTAAACTTAGGGTGTGGAAGCTCTGTGTATTCAAAAATAAATAAAATGTTCTGTAACAAAATGTATACTGACCTTATTAATGAAGCTTCCACATAATCCCTTTACAGCAGCATTATATAGTTTATAAAGGCTACTTTCCAGTCCTTCCAAAATCTTTCCATTCATTGTGTATCATGCCCCCCCCCCCCCAGTCTTGCAGTTCCTGTCACAAGTTTTCTTAGAGCAGAAGATTATTTTGTTTCACTGAAGTAGTAAGAGTATAACATTTCTAAACTCAATTATTAATGTAAAGAATTCTTCAAAACCTTCCAATACTGTTGTAATGTTCCATTCAAAAAGTTACCTTAATTTCCCGTTTCTGGAGGGGTAGGTTATATAGCACTTCCTTTCTCTCAAGCTATTCAAAATGAAATCAGGCTGCTGTGGAAACTCAAATAAGCTCATGCCATTAGAAAAATACTTTTGAAACACTTAGACTTTCAGGTGGGAAAATGAGATAAAAGAAAGATGATAAAAGTTCAAAGGGCTCACGATCACTCTGGGTAGCCATGATTTATATACAAAAGACACAACAGTTTAGTGACAAAATAAAGACAAGGGTTCAAATAAACTCCATTTAAAGTAAAATTCATTAAGTAATACATGTTATTTAACATTTCTCCAACATCTAGTAAGACTGATGATTATTTAAATGTTTAAACTTAACAGATAACCATGACAGAACATATTTGCATATTTTCTTTCTTTTAATACATTGTTTTAAATAAATTTTCACTCTGTATCAAACTCAAGACTACTTAACAATACTTGTATTTCTTCTTATTGATGTATAAAGTAAACTATAAAACTTTAATCAGTTGTTTAAACTCACATTATATATTTCAGATTACCAACTATTAATATAACTATTACATATACTTTTGCCCCATCTAGTGGAGATTCAGATCCATTTCAATAAGCAGGAAATGATTGCTTAATGAAATTATATTTTAATATGAAAAAATGAAAAGATGAAGTTTTACCTTTAGAAAAATCCATTCAGAAATACTTCAAGTTATGAGCAAACCATACATTGTACAACAACATGTAGTATTTTCATTTGTCACAAAGGTTTTTATTTTTGTCTTTTATTGTCCATTCATTTCCTGTAGCATGTCTTTTCAGAGAAGAGGTCCACTCCATTTCTTCAGTAGGATTAAGTTGTTTTTCTGTACAAAAGAAACAGCATCTTCCAGGGTTTTAAATGTGTTTCTTCCTTCTGGCAAAAAAAAAAAAAAATCTAAACTTTGCTGGGTCAACTAGATGTGTTTTTATTCCAGATTTCTTTATACTTTTCAGTAAGGGAATACATGCTTTCCTTTTCAAGACAAGTAAAAATGAAAAGTCATTGTCAAATCAGATACATTTATCACCTATTTTGATGGGTGATGCAGACCAGGCAGTTTTTAGAACTAAGTTTTTGTCTTGACTGGAAATTAAGTTTACTATTATGGATTTTGTATTTGAAGTTTCCTTGTTTGAATTTGTTGTTGGCAGGAATCTGTGTACCTCTCTATACCATATGATAGGGCTTCAGGGAGGTTTAAAGTTTTTGAAATCCAAGTAGTTAAAAAGTTTACCATATTTTCTCACTCTTCATTCTCAGGCACTCCATATATCTAGATATTGTTTCTTTTTGCCCTGTTTTCATCATCTATCTTTTCCAGGAACTTGTTTTGTTTTAAAATGAATTCAATATTACTTTCTCCTTCAGTCAATTGTTTTTTTTTTTTGGCTTTTCCTGATTTGGGGTTGCCACAGTGGAACTCTGGTCCACTAATGATTGGCAGTCAATTTTTATGGTGCCGAGGTGCCAGCCCGACGCCCAACCATCAACGAAGGCACGCCCATTCACGCATGTCTTTCAAACACCACTCGACCATGGGGAGGACATGCCGACTCCAAACAGAAGGCTCTCCAGCTGAAAATTGAATGGGAGAACCTCTTGCTGTCAGGCGACAATGCTACAGCTGCACCACCACAGCTTTCACTTTCTCCTTCAGTCAGTCCGCCATCTAAATCAGTGTGAGAGTCTTCCATGACAGATATCTGAAGTTTTTGCTGTTTAACTGCTTAATTTATTAATTCTATCTGCTTTTTACAGTCTTCTTTGATTGTGCCTACCTTAGAGTCTAGATTATCCAATTTTAATGTTAAGTCCTGAATACTATTTTTATTTAACATTTGTTAGCCATGAAAGTCCAACTTGGAACATAGCCAATTTTTAGGGGAGGCCCGAGGAGAAATGCTCCAGATGCATGTCTTTGAACATGGAAGGAAACCGGAGCACCTGGAGGAAATCTACATGAATGCAGGGAGGACATGCAGACTCCGCACAGAAGCCACTCCAGCTGAGAATTGAACCAGAGAACCTCTTGCAGTGAGGAGACAATGCTACAGCTGCACCACTGGACCGTCCATGATAGATTGTAGTTCCTTCTTCACAGTGACTTCTTGAAGTGTTGTCTTAGACGGACTCATTTTCAGATGATATTTTCAAACTGAAGTTTTAACAGAAAGATTTTTAAAAAATTGACTTTTTTTTTTTTTTTAACCACCAGACAGTCCCAAATAGTTTCCAATTTTTTGTTTCACCTTTTTAGAAGGTTTTTTAGTGAAATTAAAAATTACATCTTCTTAAAAATGTATAGGAGAAGCAAAGCAAAATTCTTGTACAGTTAAGTCACTATTGACATTTCTGAATGACACACTAATCCTTCACATCTAAATGCTCTGAAAATTGCAAAAATCTGTGGGAGTTGTGTTTGCACAGTCTGTAATGTTAGCATGCAGTCATTTTATTTTTAATATCTTCATGTCAGCCCCCTTACTTCTTTAGGTTGCTGTACCAAGCATTCTGTTACCATTAGGAGTAATCACAGTGACAGTTTTTTGAATATACTTTAAAACTATTCCTGCCTTCCCTTTACCATCCCTTTCAGCACAGTCCAAAACATTTAAAAATGTGCATCAAGGACTGCCGTTTCACAAAACCTACCTGTTCTTTTTCTTCCTATTATTCTTGATAAAACCTTTTCTAATCTTTCTTTTAAAAAATTTGGAATGAGTTTCAAATCCACATTACCTGCCAACATCGGCCTGTAATTCCATACATCTTCAATGCACATTACCTGACAACATTGTCCTGTAATTCCATAAGTCTTCAATCCACATTACGTGACATCAGCCTGTAATTCCATACGTCTTCAATCCACATTACGTGACAACATTGGCCTGTAATTCCATATGTCTTCAATGCACATTACCTGACATCGGCTTGTAATTTCATATGTCATTACCTGACATCGGCCTGTAATTCCACACGTCTTCAATCCACATTACGTGACAACATTGGCCTGTAATTCCATATGTCTTCAATGCACATTACCTGACATCGGCCTGTAATTCCATGTGTCTTCAATCCACATTACGTGACAACACTGGCCTGTAATTCCATGTGTCTTCAATCCACATTACATGACAACATTGGCCTGTAATTCCATGCGTCTTCAATCCACATTGCGTGACAACATTGGCCTGTAATTCCATAGGTCTTCAATCCACATTACGTGACAACATTGACCTGTAATTCCATGCATCTTCAATCCACATTATGTGATACTGGCCTGTAATTCCATATGTCTTCAATGCACATTACCCGACATCGGCTTCTAATTCCATATGTCTTCTATGCTGCCTTCCTGCATATACAAAATCATGACATTTGCCTCTTCCATCATTCCTGTTAACCTCTCTCGTTCCTAGATCTCATTAATTTTTTTAACATATTTACCTCTCTGATTTTATTTTTTCAGCATTCTGAGGACCAAAATACTGAAGTCGGACATTTAGCATGGACCCAGCTGTGACACTGCAGAAGTGTCTGAACTGGAACATTTTGCAGACTAAAGAAAAATGCTTTTGATGTTGCAAAAGTTGATGCAGTAGCATATATAAAGATATCTGACACTGCATTGCATACATACATAGGTAAGCAGAGATATTGCCAAGAAGAATGAAGGAAGCAGCATTAGACCTGATGTGCATTCAACTTAATAAACTGCACTTTGATAGAGAAGTCACATGGCACACAGACCAACTTGTTAACTCCTATTTATACGCAGGGTTATGGTATCATCACTGAATTATATATTTGTTCTCATACTGCACCAGTCATCTAGCTTTAGGTGCAGATCTGCTACAAGAAGGTTGACCAACTAGAACCACAAATTAGATATATATACACACACACAAATCCTGGAAAGTGCTTATGCCAGTCAGAAACTCCACAAATGAATACATGCCAATTGTCTTAACTTTTTTTTTTTTTTTTTACCATTTTTCTACATGCCTCATGCATCTGTGGATTTTCTCTCCACACCTCACTCTGGTAGTCCACTATGTAAAGCTCTACAATCCTGTGAAAACTACAACTGCTGATTGTCAGAGCAGTAATTCTAGAACACCTGCTGCCTGTGCCCCCCCCCCCATTTCTGTCCTTTTTATTCAGTATAACCCCCTTCATATCTGTGATACAATATCAGGTTCCCTTGGTCTCTTCTCATCTCAAGTGACAAGAACTCTTAACTCATTTAGCTTCTGGAAATGTTCCATCTTCTCTAGTCCATGGATGTTTTTACCTTGTTCTTTTGAATTACCCCTAACAGCCTTTTCTTTCATGGTTTCCAGGACCACCTGTTTCACTCAAGGCATGGTCTTGATCAGAGTCCTGTGAAATGTAAGCATTATTTTCTTGTTTCTGGAATATACCTTTTCCCAGGATACCTCATAGCATTCTAGTTGCTAGTGTCTAACCAGCTCACTTTGTATCTAGTGGCCCACTCAGGGTGAAATCAATACCCAAGATCCTTTTCCTGTTGACAGCAATTTGCTTCAATACAGATGATACCTCAAACCAGGGTTATTTTGGCACAAGTACAGACTTGAAACTCAACTGAGACCTTTCTGTCTATTGGTTCAGCCATTCAAACTACTTTCCTAAACTATTCTTCCATCTTCCACTGCTGCAACTAACTTTCATTTGTAGGTTCATAGGTGTATACTAGGCTAATGACCACTAGGGCCCTTAAAAGCCTAGTCATGCAACCCAAATGTGACCCACAAATTTGATTTATATTTGATTATATGGGGTGATTTACTGACTGCCTCTGTCCATCGGAGACATTTACCTATTCAATGATAGCCTCCATAGCAAAGGATAACCATAATGCATTTTTCAGTTTTGTCCACAAGCTTAAGGGCAACACCCAACAGTGTGCGAACTAATTGTAGATGACATCTCCTATACTCAGCCAAAAGATTTAGCAAATCTGCTGGCCAACAAATTCACCTCAAATTTCACCTCATCACCTCAGGTTGTGCCCTCAGAAATACCCTCTACCATTCCACCAATCATCACCAAAGAACAGGTTGCCACGGCACTCTCTAAAGCTAAAAACACAGCTTCAGTGGGTGTGACAATATAACAAGGTACCACTTAAACAGCTTAAATTAGGGCTATTCAGGCCCATTAAGATCTCTATTTAACCACAGCCTCCAGACTAGCTTTGTCCCAGTAGAGTGGAGCACAGCAACAGTAATCCTCTGCATAAAGGGGACCATCTACTGACCCAAAAAATTACAGACCCATAAATTTGACTAGTCTTATATGTAAGACAATGAAAAGAATAACCATGGGCCTGATAAATAATGACATAGGAGACTTCCAAACACTGGAACCAACACAATTTGGCTTTGTCAAGGGCAGATCATGCCAACTGAATCTTGTGGATTTCTTTGAGAAAGTTACTAATGCAGTGGATGAGGATTAAACAGTACACAGGTTCATACGTGTGTACTAAGCTAATGGCCCAGGAGCCTTTACAAGCCTAGCCCATAGAAGTGCCCTGGCATCTTGTCACCCAACGTTAGTTCCCAGTGCCTCTATCAAGTAGAGTCACTGGAGTTATCCCCTTGGTGAACTTTCTATTACCCAACCACTCTAAGATTTCTCTTGAAGAGGGACAGCAAGGTGCTCTGCTTGAAATGTATGAGAAGTCTATTCCAGAGCATGGGCAGTCTCTGGATGAGGTACCTGTCCCTCCAGTTATGTTCTGTTGATTGTGGCAATGAGGTTGAGGTCTCTGGGCTGTGTGGTGTAGAGGGACTGGGATTTCTTTAGATGTAGCATTTCTTCCAGAGCTGGGTCAGACATGGCTTTGTAAGTCAAGCAGAGATCACCTCTAAGTAGGGGATATGAGAGAGAATAGCTGAATCCTTTCGAGTCTGTCCATATAGGACATGTGTTTAATGCCTAGGATCCTCTTAGTGAGATTCTTCTGTGGCCTCTCCCACTGTTGCAGGTGTCTAGTGAGGTACATGCCAAATGGGGCATTATACTCTATGATTGGTCTAATGAGGGAAGAGTAGAGAGAGAGGATGACCTCTTTATTCCTGGATGCAAAACCCTTGGTAATGAGATGTGCCTCATAGGACTTTCTGACCACAGTGGCAATGTGGTGGTGGAAGGAAAGGTTGCTGTCAACCTGCATTCCCAGATCTCTTATAATACCTTCAGTGTTCGGTGGGCTCCCATCGATGTTATAATTAGTGGGAACTGAGTTTTTACCAAAGGGGATGACCATGCATTTTTTGGCATTAAGCTGAAGGTCATGGTTTCGAAACCAGTGATTGGTCTCAGTGAGGCCTTTCTGTAGGATATCTGCATCACTTGGGGAGTTAATGGCTCACAGCTTGCAGTCATCTGCGAACGTGGTCAGCCAGAGTCCCTTTGTGTTGGCCTGGACTTCTGAGATGTAGATGCCGAACAGCAGAGAACCCAGGACCAATCCCTATGGGACTCCACTCGTGATTGGTCAGCAGTCTGACTTGGGAGTTTGCTACTTTCACACTGTGTGTTCCATCTGTGAGCCAATTTGCAACCCACCTAGTGATAAAGGGGTCGATGCTTAGTATGGTGAGTTTATCAGTAATTCCTGAGTGAGGAATGGTATCAAAGGCCTTGGCCAGATCAAGATAGGCTGTATGCACTGCCTTACCTTCACCCACAGCCCTGGTGATGCACTGCCTTACCTTCACCCACAGCACTGGTGATGGACTCAAAAAAGTCAACAAGGTTGAGCAGGCAAGATCTCCCTTTCACAAAGCCAACCTGCATGGGGTCCAGAGTTTGGAGATTTCCTATATCTTTGTTAATCAGGTCCATGATGATGTGCTCCATAGCTTTACATATCAGACTTGTCAGGCTAATGGGGCAATAATTCCCCAGGGTCTGTAGTCGTTCCCACTTTATGGAGAGGGATGACTGCAGCAGTGCACTATTCGGTAGGGACAAAACCTGACGTGTGGCTGTGACTGAACAGGGCACACAGATGTGGTGCCAGTTCACTTTGCAGTTCATGTAAAACACAGCCAGGAATATTATCAGGTCCCATGAAAGCTGTATTCTTGGCCTTGGACAATGCAGCTTTAACCTGAGCTGCAGTAATGCTGGTTGCCTGGCATTCTTCCAGTATTGTGATTGGTCCTTTAGGGCAGGGAGAGAGAGTTAAAGTTGGCACTGAATTTTTCAGCCAGTATGTTTGGCAATATCTGCTGGCTCAGCATAGGAAGTACCATTTTGCAGCAACTCAGAGCAAATCCAGGTATTGCCATGGAGGTTCTTGATATAATTATAGAAGGCTTTGTGATTGTTTTTAATGTCTGCTCAATTCTGCCTTCATAGCTAGCTTTATAAGATTTGATGAGGGATCTCAATTTTTTGTTGAGGCTAATAAGGGAGTTTTTCCAGTCTTAAGACTTCACCTTTTTCTGCAGCAGTTTCTTCCTTCTGTTGTACAGTTTACTAATGGCAAGGGACCACCAGATTGGCTTCCTTTGTTTGGAGGACAGCATCTTGGTTCTGTTGGGTATGGCCAGTTCCATGCATTTATGTACATGTTCGTACAGTGCATCGGTGTATGACTTGGCAGTCATGCAGCTATTTTCCATTGGCATGGGTACCGTGAAGTTAGCCACCTCTGTTTTTAAGAGTCCAAAGACAGTTTTGGAGAAGTTTTTCAAGGTGGTTACCTTTGCGGAGGTGTGTGGGTGAGATGTGGATATCCATGGTGAGTAGTTTATGGTCGGATCTAACCAGGGAGGATTGACTATTGGTGTAGAGCAATGGTCGCCCATGTTAGTAATAACCAGGTCAAGGATGTTGCTTCCTCTAGTGGGAGTCAGAGTGATCTGGTCCAGGGCATTGTAATTGATGAATTCCAGGAAGTGTTGGGCCAGTGTATTGGTGCTTGAGTAGTTTTCCCAGTTGATGGAGGGGTAGTTGAACTCTCTTAGTATGATAGTGTTGGGTTGGACCTTGACATATTCCAGGGTGCTTAGGAATGTTGTGTGAGAGTCTAGGGACATGGTTGGGAACCTATAGCAGGTTATGACCTGGCTCGCTGTCTTAACCAATGTTACTTGTACCGGAAGTATATCAGATGCATTATGCTGGGCTACTAGTCTGGAGGTGTGCATATCCTTTATGAATATAGAGATACCACCACATTTGGAGCTTTGGTCGATGTTTTGGGGCCGAAAGGTGTGGAATGAGTTATAGCCTGGTAGTACAGGGGTGCTTTCTGCAGCTTTAAACCAGGTCTCAATTACAGCACAAATGTCGATATTCTCCATTATGAGGAGTGCTTTGAGTGAGATTTAGACTTCTAGTGTTGAGCAGCATGACCCTCAGACTGCATTTATTTAGAACTGTTATGGTGGTAATTTGGTCTTTGAAACACTGCCTAAAAAAGGCACTATAGCTACCTCAACTTGGCCAAGACATTTGACACAATTCCCCACTCAGGTATTATAAATAAACTTATAAAACTGGGCATAAATTCCTATGTCACCAGATGGATAGCCAATTGGCTAATGCACAGGACACATGTGGTTACAGTGGGTGAATCCAGCAAGATGCTAGTTACTAGTGGTGTACCACAGGGCTAAGTACTGGGAACATTTCTGTTTGAAATATACTTTTCTGAAGTCAAGGCTAATGTGGAAGGCCTCTGGATGACAAAGTCTGCTGATGACTGCAACCTGGGGTGCAATCACTGAATCCCCCAGTGATATACATATCCTTCTGAAGAGGCTAGATCAGACAAATGACTGGTGCCAGAACCATGGCCTAAAACTCAGTGCAAAAATTACATTATCATACCCTTTGGGAAGTCCAATAACCCTGTAAATTACATCAATAGCACACCCCTAAGAGAAAGGTGAGAGGTCTAGGTACATAGATAGTAGCCTCAACTTTGACCACTGTGTGTCCACAGTGGTGAGGCAATCCTGTTATGTGGCACAAATTATAAGTAAAAGTATGGCATCCAAATCAAAGACAATTATAGTCCCACTGTATCCAGCCTTCATTAGACAAACAATTGGGTACAATCCACCATTTGGCAAGTATTTTACTATGCACACACTTTATTTGCGGTGATCTCAGAGGTTCCTCACAAATAAAATACAGGGTGTAAACAAATGAACTACACAGATAGTAAAGGGATAGGGCTTTTAGTCTATATCTCCAACCGACTATTAAGGGGTGACCTCTCTCGGACCTACAATGCACACACAAATCCAGCCCTGATGGAGAAGCTGTTACACATCCACAAGTCAAACGGTATGAGGGTCACCTGATCTAGGGATCTAAACTTAGTCAGAAACTCAAACAAACATGCCAAAGAGATGGATATGTCTCAGAGCTTGCCTCTTCTTTGGAACAGGCTTCCTATTCAAATTAAGCAGAGCCCTACTCTGTTCCTCTTCAAATGCAATTTGGATCAATGGATGGGGAATTGCAAATTCACATCTGGAGTAGTGCCTATGTCCCTTATAGACATGGGCAAGCTGCAAGACACTCAATGCAAAAGTAAAAATCCATGCCATCATCTTGCTCCTAGAGGCCATATATTGGGTAAAATCAGGTTATATTGGCTAGGCTTGTAAAGTCCCTTAAGCTGTCAGCCTAGTAATCTCCTATGAACCTATTTTGGTTTAAGTTGCACTTACATAGGTGCAGGGAGGAATTCTGCTTCACATCGATGGGGAGCCTGTTACAGAGAATGGGAATTCTCTGAGAAACATATCTGTCTCTCTAACATGTCTTATTTATGTTGAAAGCATAATCTTGGTCTTTTAATCCAGTAGTTCTGATGCTTTTTGTTTTGTGGATGTGTGAAAGGTTCATCAAAATAGGGTCCAGTGATGGTCTGTATGCCAGGCAAACATCACCTCTCAGAAGTCTGTATGATATTGAGTAAAGAGATAGGGCTCTGAGATGATCAGCACAGCACACTGCATTTGCTCCCTATATTCTTTTTTATAAGGAATCTTTGTGGACGTTCCAGTTACTGCATGTGTCTAGTCAGGTACATACCAAAGGAAGCATTATTATGCTCTATGATGGGTCTGACGAGGGCCAAGTACAGTAATAGGATTACATTTCTGGATTTAGATGCCATGCCCTTGCTTATAAGTTAAGCGACATAGAAGAATTTTCTTACTACCTTGGGCACATGTTGGTCGAAGGCTAGGTTAATATCTAAATGAGTTTCCAGTTCCCTGAATCAACTTTTAAAGATGTTTTATTGATGGATTAGCTACCCAGAGTAATAGAATTCCCAAAAGGTACTACAATGCATTTCTTGTTATTGAGTTTTAAGCCATGGCTTTGGCACCAACAGTTTGTCTGTATTAGACCTTCCTAAAGGGTGTTTCTAATGTTGCAGGGATTCAATGACTGCTCACAGTTTGCAATCATCTGCAAACTTGGTTAGCCAGAGGCCTTTGACATTGTTTTTGACATCCTAGAAGTAGACGCACAGCACAGAGCCCTGGGGAACTCCAGTAGTAATCAGCCTCTTGAGGAGGTAGCCTTACCAATTGTAAGCTCCTGGGTCCCATCAATGAACCAGACAGCTAACCAGCGTGTTATAAATGGGTTTATACATAGTTCCATAAGTTAGTGGACAATGCTCAAGTGGGGATATGCTATAGTGGGGATATGCTATGAAAAACCTTAGCCAGATATAGGTAGGCAACATGCACAATTTTCCCCTCTTTCATTTTTTTTTATTGATCTTTTCAAAGAAGTCCATCAGATTCAGTATGCATGGCCTTCCTTTGACAAAGCCAAACTGGGATGGATCCAGTGTCTGGGCGTCTCCTATGTTCTTGCTGATAATTTTAATTATCTTTTGCATGGCTTTGCAAACAAGACTAGTCAAACTAATGGGTCTGTAGTTTCCAGGAACTGTTGAAGATCCCCCTTATGAAGGGAGATGTCTGTCACAGTCTTCCATTCAAATGGCACAAACCCTGTTTTAAGACTATAGTTAAATAATGACTCCAGGGGTCCTGATAAGTCAAATTTTACACTATTCAGGACATCCTGGGATGTTATCAGAGCCCACTGAGACTGTGTTCTTAGCTTTAGTGAGTACAGCCAGTACATGCTACCTAGTTATAGCTGGAGTGCTTATGTTTGAGATTATTACTGGGGGGATAGTTGGGGGTTAGAAGGGGATAATGTTGGAATTGAATTTGTCCACTAACAGGTTCACTATATCCCCAGGGTCAGTGAATGTGGTACCATTAACCACCAGTTCAGCACATTGCTGTTTGCTGCACTTGAGTTTTCTGACATAGCTGAAGTAGACCTTATGTTTATCTTTCACTTCAGAGGATATCTTAACCACAAAAGTTGGTTTTGATTGACCTAATTTGCCCTCTTCCTCATTTTTTTTTTTATTTTTCAAATACAGTTGAATACATTCAATAGTATTTGTATATAACATCTTAAATAACTATGTACACTACTTACATCAGGCTGACACTATAACAGAGCTCAATATATACAATTACTTTATAGGTATAGCAATCCAGTTATTAGAGAGCATCTGTTCAGTTATTGTAAAGTGTCAATTAATGATAAGACTTTTCCATGGATTGTTAATAAATGGCTTAGGATGAATCCTTAATTCTTTAATTTTAATTTCCAACAATACTGTGGTCTTCAGTAGGCTGTAAAAGTCTTTCAAAGTCGGTATTGTGTTTGTATTCCATCTTCTTTTTATACACTTTCTTGAGATTACAAGTATTGTCCATACTAGATACATATTCAAAAGAGGACCTTCATACACATTTAATACTAGAGCTTTAGACAAGTTAAATGATTCATTCTAAAAAGTTTTTAATACCATTCCAAAATGGCTTAATTTTAACAGTCGAAAAAAATGTGATTCCAATCTGCATTGTGAATTTGCTCACACCTCCAACATATTCCCTTTGTGGAAGAATTAATTTTAGTAATTTTATCTGGAGTTAAGAATGCTCTGTGCAAGCATTTCCAATTAAAAACTTTCCAGTATTGTGTAAAGGATGTATGTTTTATTGATAATAAAATATCTGATTTAATTTCTTCAGTTAACTGTAATGAGTGCCGTTTTGAGGATTTGGGTGTTTTATAATTCCAATATGAGGATTTGGGTGTTTTATAATGTATCAATATCTTGTAACATTTTGAAATACAATTTCCCATGTCATAATCATTATATGATTTCATATAGGTATTTCGTAAGTTAAAGTATTTCTTTAAATTAAGAATTATTAATTATTCTGCATAAATCTTGTGAATACGTCAGAATGCTTTGCATAGTTAGCTAATCTTGTTGTGGAATTTTGTATGTTGTTTCTATTGTTTGCATATCCAGAACTTTTAGTTCTTTGATACATTGAAACCAACAATTTGTTTCTGTTCCCAGGAATTAAGTATTTCTCTGTATATTTTATGTGGATAGCTCTAACTATGAATGGTGTTTAAAAGATCAAACCAGATTTTTAAATCTATATTTGCATTAATAAATTTCCTAAATGAGTCAATGCAATAATTAATCATACGAGTTTTAGTGGGCTTAGTTATGTTGTATTGCATAGTAATACATAAATAAGTGGCATGGCAAATTGTTTTTATCTGTTATTTGAAATTATTTTTGTAAATCAAATTCATTTATTAATATTACAGTTAGAAATTCTTTCCAATTTGCAGAATAATTTGGACTTATCCAGTCTGAGATTGTTGTAGATTTTGATGCTTTTATATAGGTTTCTATATGAGGAAAGTTTAATCTTCCATGGTCTGATATGATGTATTAAAGCTTCTTTTGGGAAACCATAAAAATTTTATTAGGCATGAGTTTATTTTCTTTGGGTATACTCCTTTCTGGTAACAGTTGTATTGCCAAAGCTATATATAGAATTTTGGGTAGTAAAACCATTTTTAACAACTGTAGTCTAGCTTCAATTATTATTTTGTTCCACTTTTCCAAAGATATTTTAATTGTATTGAAATACAAAATTGATGAAATTGTAGTTGGAGACCAATTCATTATTATCCTTGAATAACTCAATCCCTAGATATTTTAAGGTAGATTCTGGTGTCCCTATAATGTGATTCCCCTTCAACTGCAATTCTTTTTTTTTTATTTAAAAATAAAAATTTTGATTTACTGAAATGGAGTCCTGTAAAATGTGTCAGTTAAAATATTTAATTCTTCTAATGTCACTTTTGTATTGGATAATATTAATATGTCATGAGCAAAGAGCATTACTTTAGAAATGTATTGTTGATAAACATCTCCTCCTTTGATTTTTGTATTACGTATTAAATCTTCCAATATGTCATCAGCAAACAGCATTACTTTAGAAATGTATTGTTGATAAACATCTGCTCCTTTGATTTTTGTATTACGTATTAAATCTTCCAATATGTCATCAACAAAGAGCATTACTTTAGAAATGTATTGTTGATAAACATCTGCTCCTTTGATTTTTGTATTACTTATTAAATCTTCCAATATGTCATCAGCAAAGAGCATTACTATAGAAATGTATTGTTGATAAACATCTGCTCCTTTGATTTTTGTATTGCGTATTAAATCTTCCAATATGTCATCAGCAAAGAGCATTACTTTAGAAATGTATTGTTGATAAACATCTGCTCCTTTGATTTTTGTATTATGATTAAATCTTCCAATATGTCATCAGCAAAGAGCATTACTTTAGAAATGTATTGTTGATAAACATCTGCTCCTTTGATTTTTGTATTACGTATTAAATCTTCCAATATGTCATCAGCAAAGAGCATTACTTTAGAAATGTATTGTTGATAAACATCTGCTCCTTTGATTTTTGTATTACGTATTAAATCTTCCAATATGTCCTCAGCAAAGAGCATTACTTTACAAATGTATTGTTGATAAACATCTGCTCCTTTGATTTTTGTATTACGTATTAAATCTTCCAATATGTCCTCAGCAAAGGGCATTACTTTAGAAATGTATTGTTGATAAACATCTGCTCCTTGGATTTTTGTATTACGTATTAAATCTTCCAATATGTCATCAGCAAAGAGCATTACTTTAGAAATGTATTGTTGATAAACATCTGCTCCTTGGATTTTTGTATTACGTATTAAATCTTCCAATATGTCATCAGCAAAGAGCATTACTTTAGAAATGTATTGTTGAGAAACATCTGCTCCTTGGATTTTTGTATTACATATTAAATCTTCCAATATGTCATCAGCAAAGAGCATTACTTTAGAAATGTATTGTTGATAAACATCTGCTCTTTGGATTTTTGTATTACGTATTAAATCTTCCAATATGTCATCAGCAAAGAGCATTACTTTAGAAATGTATTGTTGATAAACATCTGCTCCTTGGATTTTTGTATTACGTATTAAATCTTCCAATATGTCATCAGCAAAGAGCATTACTTTAGAAATGTATTGTTGATAAACATCTGCTCCTTGGATTTTTGTATTACGTATTAAATCTTCCAATATGTCATCAGCAAAGAGCATTACTTTAGAAATGTATTGTTGATAAACATCTGCTCCTTGGATTTTTGTATTACGTATTAAATCTTCCAATATGTCCTCAGCAAAGAGCATTACTTTAGAAATGTATTGTTGGTAAACATCTGCTCCTTGGATTTTTGTATTACGTATTAAATCTTCCAATATGTCCTCAGCAAAGAGCATTACTTTAGAAATGTATTGTTGATAAACATCTGCTCCTTGGATTTTTGTATTACGTATTAAATCTTCCAATATGTCATCAGCAAAGAGCATTACTTTAGAAATGTATTGTTGATAAACATCTGCTCCTTGGATTTTTGTATTACGTATTAAATCTTCCAATATGTCATCAGCAAAGAGCATTACTTTAGAAATGTATTGTTGATAAACATCTGCTCCTTGGATTTTTGTATTACGTATTAAATCTTTTAATATGTCATCAGCAAAGAGCATTACTTTAGAAATGTATTGTTGATAAACATCTGCTCCTTTGATTTTTGTATTACGTATTAAATCTTCCAATATGTCATCAGCAAAGAGCATTACTTTAGAAATGTATTGTTGATAAACATCTGCTACTTGGATTTTTGTATTACGTATTAAATCTTCCAATATGTCATCAGCAAAGAGCATTACTTTAGAAATGTATTGATGATAAACATCTGCTACTTGGATTTTTGTATTACGTATTAAATCTTCCAATATGTCATCAGCAAAGAGCATTACTTTAGAAATGTATTGATGATAAACATCTGCTCCTTGGATTTTTGTATTACGTATTAAATCTTCCAATATGTCATCAGCAAAGAGCATTACTTTAGAAATGTATTGTTGATAAACATCTGCTCCTTTGATTTTTGTATTATGTATTAAATCTTCCAATATGTCATCAGCAAAGAGCATTACTTTAGAAATGTATTGTTGATAAACATCTGCTCCTTTGATTTATGTATTAAGTATTAAATCTTCCAATATGTCATCAGCAAAGAGCATTACTTTAGAAATGTATTGTTGATAAACATCTGCTCCTTTGATTTTTGTATTACGTATTAAATCTTCCAAT